>NC_089162.1:5546532-5761800 GCF_009819655.1 Sylvia atricapilla
ATTTCGTTTATTTTTTTGGCTTCAGCTCCGAGGGCGCAGGGATGGATTTCACTTGGCCAAGCTGCAGAAAGCAATTAAGGAGCAGGCTGCCTTCCCCTCAGCAGTGCAGGAGAAAAGTTCCCTGCTGGAGCCAAACAACTTGAACAAAGCCAAGTTTGCCAGGGAAGAGCTTTGCCAGGGAGGATCTTCAAGCCTCTCGTCAGGGAAGCAGGAAGGGAACTCTGCACTGAAAGGCAGGGCAGGAAAATGTCATTCCTCTCTGGAAAAAAAAAATAAAATTCCTTGGGGATCATAGGAATTGCAGTTACAGGGAAATGGAGTGTGTCAATAATTAAAAATAAGAACAAGGAGCTGCAGTGACAAAGCTCCAGGTGATGTTACACACAAGTGGTGCACATCCCAAAAATCCCTTTGGACAGGGCAAAGTGTATCAGGACTCCTAAAAAAACTGCGGGGGACCGTCCTGGTGACCTTCCCTGCTGGGATTTTGTGGAGGCAGGATTTCACCTTGGGACTGAATAAATGATGCTGTGGCTTCTACTGAAAAATTCACTCTGGGACTGAATAAATGATCTAGTGGCTTCCTCAAAAAATTTCAGCTTGGGACTGAATAAATGATGCTGTGGCTTCTACTGAAAATTCCACCTCGGGACTGAATAAATGATGCTGTGGCTTCCTCTAAAAATTTCTCCTCGGGACTGAACAAATGATCCAGTGGCATTCCCTTCCCAAGCTCCAGCCTTCCCCGAGGGCTGGGACAGAGGAGAGGACACAGACATGACCTGGCACTCACTGGGAGGCTCCCCTCAGCCTCGATTTTTTGGAACACAAAACCGATTTTTTGGCTGCACAAACAAAAGCTGCCGGTGTGGGAGACTCTGGGGCAAGATTCCAATGAGGCAGGAGGAACAAACCCTCAAAAAAACCCACCCCAAAAACAAGAGAGCAGCAGCAGCAGCATTTGAACAGCTTGCCTGGGAGAGTAAATATCGCCTGGCTGAGGGGGAAAAGCAGCTCATGCTCCTTTTGGGTGGCACGGAGGAGAGGAGCCCTGCCAGAGCCAGCAGCGACACAAAGCACCAGGAAATCCCCCAGCAAATCTTCTCTGGAAGGTGGTGAGGGTGACCGAGCTGTGCCAGGGCTCTGTCACCGCCCCGGAGGTGTGGAGGGGAGCTCCAAACACCCAGGGAATTCCCGTGCCTGGGAAATGGGCTCTCCACAGCCCTGGAGAGAAGGGAGCAGAGGATGCTCCAGCAGAGAACCAAGCGCAGCTCCTCCCGGGGAGATGCTGGACTCTGCTCTAGCCGGGAGTCCTCTCTCAGGAGCCTGCAGGGTTTTGTTTTTTTTTTTTTGCCTTTTCGGTTTTTCCCTCGGCAGATTTGCAGCCAGAGCATCAGCAGCACTTCGGTCAGCTGAGGCTGAACTGGCCGGAGCTGTTCAGGGAGTGAAGAGGGGAACACAAAAAACTCACATCAGCAGTTGTCATCGGCTCTCTGAGAGGTGAGGAGCCCAGAGAAAGGGCAGCTGTGAACTCCCCGGCAGGGATAAGGGATCCTTGGGATAGCTGGAATGGAAGGGACCCACAGGGATTGTGGGCTCCAGCTCCTGGCCCTGCACTGACACCCCAAAATCCCATCGTGTGTCCCCTGAAAGCTCAGACACCCCAAAATCCCACCCTGAGCATCCCCAAAAGCATAATCCCAATGCTCCTAGAGCTCTGGCAGGAATGTGACCACTCTCTGTGACCGTTTTCCCTGTGCCCAAACACCTTCTGGGGGAAGAATATTGTGCTGACATCCCCTGGCACAGATCCAAATTCACCCCCCTCTTACCGTTCCCAAATTCCCAGCCCTTTCCTGGGAGGGGAAAAAATCAGATTTTGGGGGCTGGAAGAGAGCTGTGGATCATCTGAGAGGCCCAGCTCAGAGCTGCTGCTGCTGTAAATCATTCCTCACATGTCACACCCCAGGTGACATTGTGACATTTCAGAGGCAGCCCTTTAAGCCTCTTGGTGAGCTCCTGGAAATCTTCTCTCTCCTTTTTGTTAAAACATTTCAAACCTGCCTGAAACCCGTGGAATACACACACACTGCAGCCCAAAATCCCAGCGAGTTTTTACGATGCAGAAAAGGAAAATAAAAAGAGTCCTGTGGTTTGTTCTGCCTCCTTCTCCCGATGGTCACAAAACGGACAAGTCAGATCACCCATTTCTCTCATAAATTACTGCTCCCTCTCACCTCTTTGGGCTCAAAAATGTGAATTAGGATTGCTCCTAATCCTTCTGGATGATTGTCCTCCCCAGGCTGTCACTGCTGGGAAGGACAAGCACAGCCCTGGACTCTCCAGCAGCTCCCACAACTTGTTTTTTCTTTTGGGCTGCTAGGGATTTAAAATGTTTGTCAGCGAGACAGAGCTCAGGGAGGCCCAAGTGAGAGGGAGCAGTGAATTGTGAGTTTTCCACCCCAGAATGGATTATCTGTCGGTAAGTGTCATCTCTCTGAGAGCCACAAATAACCCAAATTAACCAGGCGCTGTCCATTGTGGCACTGGGGACTCCTCCAGGGACAGAAAGGGAGAGAAGTTCCCCTTCTCCAGCCATGGAAAACCTGCGAAACCACCTGCAACACCCCGAAGTGAACCCCCTGGGACAGAGCAGCACACGGGGGGCTGCAGCTTCCATCCCCAAATCCCAAATCCCACCGGCAGCACAAGCCCCGGAATTCCAGCCCCGGCTCCTCCCGGTTCTCCGGAGCACGGTGCCCTCTCCCGGGAGCCCGAGGAAGAGCTGGAGCAGCATTTCCCAGCCCGGAGAGGGGTTAAACCCCGCGAGGTCCCCACCAAGGAGCCTTTAGGAGCTGAAAAGCGCAGGCAGCAGCCAGCAGAGCCGGCAGAGCTGGAGGATCCCAAATCCTGCTGGGATTTACCACCCTGCTGACACTGGGCTGGATGTGTCACCCCCCAGCAGGAATTTGGGGGGCTGGAAGGGTGAGCTCAAGTAGGGAGAAGCTCCAACAGCAGAAATTCCTTTTCCTTGCCAGCCCTGGAGAGGCAGAGAGAAAATCACGGGTATTTATAAGCAAACCTGTCTCTAAGGCAGCAGTTCCCGGAGTCTAATAATAGGGTTTGGGTTTGGTTGTGGAGTGATTCAGGCAGAACTGCAGGGAGCTGCTGGGAAAGCTCCTGGCCCCGGAGCAGATTCCCGGGAAGCTGGGAAAGGAAGGAGCCAAGAGCCTGGGAATTGCCTTTCTGACCCTGCTGGAGCAGCAGGAGAACCCTGGACAAAGCTCTGTCAGGGGCTGCAGAGCACGCCAAGGGTGTGGGGAAGCCACCTGTCCCCAAAATGCAGGTGAAACCACGACTCTGCCCACCGGGCAATCCCAAACCAGACCCGGCAGTGGGAATCCACATCCAAAGGACTTGGAGCTGTTTCTCTGCTGACTCCAAAGTGTTGGAGCTTCCCCAGGCAGCTCTGAGGGGAGGGTGAAAAACAGGAAAGGTCCGAACAGGCGGGTCTTTGTGCAAGGCAGAGAACAGGGCTGGGCTGGGCAGCACCTGGACACGCTGTTCTGGGGCTGGAGCACTGCAGGGATCAGCTTCCCCACCCTGCTCCTCACTCGGAGCTTTTCCAACCGCCTCATTTCAGCACGGAATTCCTCTGTGCTCCCTCCAGTGCTGCTGTCACACCCCAGAGGGTGGGACTGGGACAAGCTTCACCCTTCCTGTGTCACCTGTCCTGTTTAACCCTCACCCCGTAATCCACCTCCCCGGCAGGATTTAGGGAGCTGCAGGACACCGAGGGACAGCACTGCACCTGGCTTTACTCCCAGCACAAAGCACTTGCTCTGTTCCCCTGGACGACATTGATAACTCCTAATTACTGCCAATTATCAGTCCCCAATCGCCGGTCCAGAACAGGAATCCGAGTGGAAAGAAAGGTGGAGCAGCAGAGTGGTTTCCAATGGGGGTTTACTGCACCAAACACGGGGCCAGGGCTGGGACAGGGACAGGGACAGGGACAGGGACAGGGACACCACAGCAGCCCTGTTGCAGTCACTGCTGCAGCAGCAGCTGGGGCTTGGTTTGATTTATTTGATTTTAAGGGTTAGCAAGGGAAGAGGCAACAAGCAAGGCAAGAGGTTTGGTTTGGATTTAGCAGCACCAGAGCCCTGTGCAAACCTGGCTGCAGGGAGGGAGAGGAGGGCGAGATGATGGACACACACACACACAGACACCCCTGAGGTCAGCTCTGCCCTCCCACACCGTGCCCTGAAACCCTCAGAGCCCCACAGCCCACACTGGGGAAGGTGAGATCTGCATTTCCCCGAGGATGGCACGACTCAGAGCCCACCCAACAGCTGAATTTCGAGCCTCAGCTGCTCTGAGAGCAGTGGGACTGCCCGTGGTGGGACCATCCAGGCTCCAGGCAGGGCACAACCATCAAAAACCTCCTCAGTGAAGTGCTGGGATTCAAACCCCCTCCATGCTCCTGAGGCTGATCCCATGACCCTGAGCCAACAGGAGCAGCTTGGATCACACAGCCCTGCTGAGACCTGCACCAACACACGGATCCCCAAGAGCTTTTCTGGATCCCAAACACCCAAATCTGCTCCCTGATGCCCCTGCTCACACCAACCCAGGCAGTGTCACACCGTGGGGCAGAGCAGAACTTCCCTCTGCTCCAGCCCAGCCCATCCCTTCCCCAGAGAATTCCAGGGATTGATGTGAGTGAAAACAGCTCCCTCCATCCAGCTGGTGATGCTGCACATTGAAAAAATGGAGATATAACAAGCACAGCACAGCTCTGAGGCATGTTGGACCCACGTAACACATCCTGGCTATTCTGGGAAACAGAACTGCCAAAAAAAAGAAAAAAAAGAAAAAAAAAATTTTTTTCCTTCTCCTCTCTGGATGATTCCAGAATTTTTAAGATGCTGATTTAGAATTCAAAGGGTCTTGAAAAAAATCATTATAAATAGCAAACGAACACGTGGCTTCACAGATAGCACAAACACTCTGATCCCATTAAACACATAATTGTCTCAGTTTGGTTTTTTTCCTTCCCAAAAGCACAGGTTTATCCCTGGAAATGTCTCCTGGACAGAGCAGCTTTGGCTGTTCCCTCTGTTGGTGCACGACGTTTCATCCCTTGAGACTCACTGCCTTCAGCCCACTGTCAGTCAGGTGTTTCTCCTCCTTTTCCCCTTGGGAGAGGAAAATTCCTAAGCTTTGTTACCTGAAAAAAAACTTTCCCTGGGTGAAAGACAGCGCTGCTTGAGCAGGTGAGGACAGTGGAGGGTGGGTGGGGGAGAGACAGACACAATCTGAGCTGAACTTTCCCAGATTTGCAGCCTGGAGCAGAACCCGGTTTGATTTCCCATTTTCCTCTTCTCTGCTGTGAGCCACAACACGGGGAGCAGCGGGGAGAGCACATCCAGAGGTGCTGCTGGATTTTCCGAAGGCTGCAGGCAGAGCAGAGCTCCTCAGGGAACCGTCCCAGCACCATCCTTCCCCAGGGAGCTGGCCGTGCCTCGGGCAGTGTCCAGGAGCCCCAGCAGATGCTTCGGGTGGCGTTTTTCTGCTGGTTTTTTGCCGGCCCAGGTGTGTGTTCCTAGCCTCCCAGCTTCTTCCTGGCTTGCTTCCTGCGGGATTTCAGGATGCTGTAGTTGGAGTAGGTCGTGTGCTGCTCCGACAGCAGCGGGATGTAAAACGCCCGGAGCAGCCGGGAGGACCTGGGAGAGCACAGAGAAAAGGCAAACCGCCCTTAAGTGACATGGAAAAGGAGAAAGGAAAAGCAAATCGTCCTTTGGAAACATGGAAGTGCAGAAAGGGAAAGTAAATCGCCCTCTGGAGACATGGAAAAGGAGAAAGGAAAAGCAAATCGCCCTTTGGAGACCTGGAAAAGCAGAAACTGAAAAGCAAAAAGAGCAGAAAGGAAAAGCAAACCGCCCTTTAGAGACATGGAAGAGCACAAAGAAAAGGCAAATCGCCCTTAAGTGACTTGGAAAAGCAGCAAGGAAAAGCAAATCGTCCTTTAGAGACATGGAAAAGGAGAAAGGAAAAGCAAATCGCCCTTTAGAGACTTGGAAAAGCAGCAAGGAAAAGCAAATCCCTCTTAAGTGACATGGAAAAGGAGAAAGGAAAAGTAAATCGCCCTTTGGAGACCTGGGAGAGCAGAAACGAAAAGCAAATCGCCCTTTAGAGACTTGGAAACGCAAATC
Organism: Sylvia atricapilla; assembly: GCF_009819655.1. Taxonomy (NCBI): domain Eukaryota; kingdom Metazoa; phylum Chordata; class Aves; order Passeriformes; family Sylviidae; genus Sylvia; species Sylvia atricapilla. The sequence goes on from NC_089162.1 coordinate 5,552,751, forward strand.
ACCCTTTGGAGACCTGGAAGAGCAGAAAGGAAAAGTAAATCGTCCTTTGGAAACATGGAAGTGCAGAAACTGAAAAGCAAAAAAGAGCAGAAAGGAAAAGCAAATCGCCCTTTAGAGACATGGAAGAGCACAAAGAAAAGGCAAATCGCCCTTTGGAGACTTGGAAAAGCAGAAACGAAAAGCAAATTGCCCTTTGGAAACATGGAAGAGCAGAAAGGCAAAGCAAATCGTCCTTTTGAGATAAGGAATAGCAGAAAGGAAAAGCCACCGCCCCCAGGTGTCCTGTCCTCCCCTCGCTGGTGCCACCAGCGCCACTCTGTGCCATCGGCAGTGGTCCCAGGGCAGCAGCTCGTGCTCACCATCCATCCCCAGGGGAGTGAGGACAGAGGGCAGGGAGCTGCTCTCATTACTGAAAGAAATTGAAACCCCAGGTAGCAGCGACCAGGAGATCCTGGGGGTCACACAGCCCCGCGTTTCCCTCTGGATTCTGCTGGAATTCCCCCTGGAATCTGCTCTTTGCCATCTTTTTGGCTGCCTTTTCCCCCCAAAGCCTCTCGGAGAAGCAAAAAGCAGCTTTGGTGGGCACTGGAGTTCTGAAGTTTGGCTCTCCAGCAGATCTCCTGTGGGAATACTGAATTACAAGAGATTCGGGCAGCTGTAAAAGCTGCACTCGCTCCGTGCCCTGCTGGCATTTCCCAGCCTCTCAAAACCAGAGGAGCACCGAGGGTTTGATGATGTCTGGGGGAAATTAGCACCTTTGGTTGGGTGGCTAATTGCTTGGCTGAGAGCGCGTTCCCCTGATGCAGGTTTCAGTGTGAGAGGGGACAAATAAAACGTCCTTCAGCTCGGAGCTTTGGGAAGCTTCAAAAATAAAAAAAAAAAATAAAATCTGAGCAGCTCATTGAAATCGGGGCTGAGGCGGAGTTTTAATTCCTCGGCACCGCAGCTCCTCTTTCCATGCCTTAAAATCAACTGGATGGGGAAATATCAAATAAAATATCAACCCTTGCCACAGTTACAGGTGTAACCCAGTCACAGGCAGCTTGGAAAAGCAGCAGCACCTCTCAAATTTGGGTTGTTGAGTGGTCAAGGATGGCACACACTTGCTGGTCACTTCACCTCCCACCTCTGCTGCTCTGGACATCCAATTCAAGCAATTATATTTTTGGGTTTTTTTGGTGGTTTGTTGGGTTTTTTCCCAGCAGAAAGTCGAATTGTGTTTTGTTTGCTTGCACTTTGGAGATCTTTCCAAAAGGCAGCTGAAGAACAAAGGCAGGAACTGCCAGTGGGAGCTGCATCTCCCCTGGGGCTCCCGAGGCTCCTGTCACCTCCACGGTGCCCTCCCAGCTCACAGACAGGGAACCTTCCCCTCCTGTCACCTCCTGTCACCTCTCCCTGTCAGCTCAGCCACCTCAGACAGCAGATGGCACATGGAAGGGGTGACAGATGACAGGGAATATATTTAATGTTCTATTTGCATTTGCTGCTAAATTTGTCCCCCCAGAGATGGAAGCCTTCATCAGCACTCACTGTGCTCCAAGCTGGGTGAGCAGAGCTCGGTTTTTTGGGGTTTTTTGGGGTTTTTTGGGGTTCTGGAGGAGGCTCTGCTGCAGGACAGAGCAGCCCTGGGTCACCAGAGCTGGAGCACAGTGATCCTCGGAGCTAAGCCTGAATTTCAGGAAGAACAAGTCAAAAACTGTCCCAGCAGTGCCACAGGAAGCTCTTGTGGGACGGGAGGAAATCCCAAGTGAAGATGTTCCAGTCCTCCCCTTGCCAAATTCCCAGAGTGACACGGAATGGCAGCACTTGGACACCTGCAGTGGTGACGTCCCTCCTAAGGTGCAGTTTGTAACCTGAGTTTGGTGACAGCAGAGCTCAGAGAGAGGCAGGAGAAGATGGGGGATGGCAGGAGGAGGCTGAACTCTGCAACAGGGACAGGTCCCAGTCACAGGGACAGCTCCCAGTGCCACCTGGATGGGTCCCAGTGCCACCTGGGCAGGTCCCAAAGTCACCTGGGCATGTCCCAGAGTCACCTGGACAGCTCCCAGTCACAGTGACAGGTTGTAGTGACACCTGGGCATGTCCCAGAGCCACCTGGACAGATCCCAGTGCCACTTGGACAGGTCTCAGTGCCACCTGGGCAGGTCCCAGTGCCACCTGGGCAGGTCCCAGTGTCACCTGAGCAGGTCCCAGTGCCACCTGGGCAGGTCCCAGTGATACCTGGGCAGGTCTCAGTGTCACCTGAGCAGATCCCAGTGCCACCTGGGCAGGTCCCAGTGCCACCTGAGCAGGTCTCAGTCACAGTGACAGGTCCCAGTGCCACCTGGGCAGGTCCCAGTGCCACCTGAGCAGGTCTCAGTCACAGTGACAGGTCCCAGTGCCACCTGGGCAGGTCCCAGTGCCACCTGAGCAGGTCTCAGTCACAGTGACAGGTCCCAGTGCCACCTGAGCAGGTCCCAGTGATACCTGGGCAGGTCCCAGTGCCACCTGAGCAGGTCCCAGTGCCACCTGGGCAGGTCCCAGTACCTCCCAGCCACAAGAAGCTCCTGATCAAAGCTCTCTGCAAACCCCGTCACGTTTGCATCTCCTCTGGGGGTTAAATTCTGCACCAGCACACAAATGTCAGAAGTAATTTAGCTGCTTTAAAAACCAAAATATGGAAAACAACTGGAGGAAAAACACCATTAAAGGGAACAAGACAGCCTCTTATCAAAGCAGGGTAATGCTCTGCTCCAACAAGGTGACCCAACCATTAATTTTGCACTGAAATTTTTTTTTTTTTGATGGAAAACCCAAGTGTTTGGAGCAAGCAGACAGCTCAGCCCTAAAGAGCTGGGAAATATGTTCCCCTCAGAGGGGAGCTGTGATATATTTCCCCTTTTCTGTGCCAGATTCGGAGCGCTCCGCCAATATAGAATTAAATGGACCTTGGCAAAGCAGCTTCCTGAGGAGCATAATTAGCTGGTGGCTCGGAGTGCTCTCTAATTCAATTAGCAGCACCATTTATCAGAGCCAGCTGAGATTCACATTTGCACTTGCTGACGTCAATGGGAGACTCGCAGCGAGCCCCAGAAGCCTCCAGTGCAGCAGAGCTGCTGGGGTCACTCGTGTCATTTATTCCATTTGTTCTCACACAACGAGAGCTGTGCTCTGGGCTCAGCTGGGGAGGGGCTCGAGGGGGTTTGGAGCTGCAAACCTGAACCCTCCAACTCGGCTCCAAAGATAAAGCAGCTCGAAGGACACACAAATGTGGTGTGAAAGCAGAGATGCACATCGAAGGGCAAACCCTCTGCACAAGGAGTGCCTCTGCTGCCTCATTAATAAAACTCATTGGCCACCTCCTTCCCAAATGTAGCAGCAGGTTCTCCTGGAAAATACAGTTCATGGAAGATCCAGCCAAGGAAAGCTGTTTGTGTCAGCAAGCTGGGAACACCAGAGCTCCCCTGGGAGCTGCTCAAACATTATTTCTCACTCCTTGGCCCTGCCCTTCCCAGCCCCACTCCCTGCAGGGCCCAAGGGTCAGGAAGCACTCAGGTCTCTCATGGAGAACAGGAGGCACTGAACCCTGTTTTTCACAGAGGTTTTTCCAGTCTCTATCCTGGGCTGACACCTTTATGAGCAGAGCTCTGAAGGCCTAAAGCAGATCCCTGTACAGCTGAAGGCTCCTGTGCTTGCAGGAATTCCCTGATCCCACTCCCTGACAGCCTGGAGCAGGGGAAATCCCAATCCCTGTTCGCACAGAGACCCCTGGCCAGGCACAGCAGCTCAGTGAGCAGCACAAGCTCTGCAGAACAGACCCCAGCAGGGATCTCTCCCCTGGATTTCCTGGTGCCCAGTGAAGGTGTGGCCCTGCTGGCTGCCTCCTCTCCCTGCCAGCTTTCACAGCATCCCTCAGAGCTCATCCCCTCTGGTGATGATTTATACCTGTCCTGGATTTGGCTGGGACAAACCAGAGTCAAAAGTCTCCTGGGAGGAGGTGACGTCCACTCGTTACTTTGGAAAGCAACCCCAAAAAACAGGAAAAATTTGTTTATTCCTCCATAAAAATACTCCTCACCACCCTCCTCACAGAGTTTCACCCTCTAAAGCAACTTAGGTCATAAATTTTGCAAGCAGGAGTTTGACAAAGGCTCCACTTGGCTGGAAACTGGATTTCAAGCTGGCATTTGCCCACGGATCTCTCTCCTCCCTGTCCACTTCTGCAAACAGAAATCACAGACTGCCATCCTAAAGCCCATCCCTCCTTCTCCAGAGAGCAAATCCTACCTGGAAGCATCAAGGAATGGCTTGTAGGCAATGGTCACCCACTCCTCTCTGTTGGAGGAGTACCTTGGCTCCCTGGGGCTCTCTGTGGCTGTGTCCAAGTCCACCAGGTAGTGGCATTTGGAGATGTCGACCTGCAGGAGGACAGACACGGATTATTTCCACTGGGTTTGGTGGTCTGTCTTCACTCCCAGCAATGAAAACAGGGTTGAATTCCCAGCAGCAGGACACAGGTAACAAGATTTGAATGTTTGCAAGCAAAAAGAATAAACCTTTGTGGGGGAATCCAGCAGGAGAGCACATGATGAAACCTCCTCCTTCCCGCTGGGATTCCTGTGTCTTACCCTGCCTCAAACTCTTCCTTGAGGGATTTCAGTTCACTCTCCCACAAAATTTTACTGCCATCTTCCTGGGCCGTGCTTGAGATCCCTTTTCTGAAGCACCTCTGGGGTTTAATGTAACAATTTAGGCTGGAAACAATTTAATTAGGTGGATGGCAGATGGCTGCACGGCATCACAACGGAGCGGCAAATGGAATTACACGGCAGGAAACGCAGCTGAGGATGCTGAATCCACTCCTTGCTCTGTGTGAGAGGAACACTGCAGGCCCTGGGAGAGGTTCTGCCTCATTAGCAGAAGGGCTCCCAAACCACTAACCAAGTTTTTCTGGAAGTGATGCAGAATCATTCAGAGAAAGACAAGTTGCTGCCTCAGGGATCTCACTTGTCTCACCCTAAAAGGGCTGGGATTTCAATATCCAGGTGCAAGGCAGGTTTCCCTTGTACTTTCACAAGTCACAGTGAAGCCAAGGACAATATTCCTCCTGCTCTGAGGGCCAGCACAGCCCCTCTGCATTGATTTGGGGATTTACACAAGCCTTGGGTGATGCACACACCTTGAAACGAAAGAAAGGGATGAGTCTTGGTGAACAAAGCTGAGAGGGATTTCTGAATTACATCCTCTCTTCTTCTGTTCCCCTTTCCTCTTCCTCCTCCCACTCTTTCTTTATTTGATGCCAAGTGGGGGAGAGCTAAGCTGGATCCCATCCTGACTGACAGGAGTGGGAAGAGCCCGGAGCTGGAGCTCAGGGCACATCTGCTGCTGCCATGGGGGCTGCATGGTGCTGGAAGTGAAAAGAGAAAAAAAAAAAAACAAACCTAGAATGGTGCTAGAAGTGCTTTAAAACCCCCTTTCTCTGAGGGCAGCTGCTGTTAACAGCTTTCAGACCCAATCTGCTGGTCCTGCTTGGATGTATCTGGGTAAGAAATAATATTCCTTATCTCTTCCTTTGCACTTCCAGAGACAAATGCACCTCCCCAGCCGGGCAAGTGCAAGGTAAGTGCTGCTCAGTGTGATTAAGGGAAGAGAGATTGCAAAACAAGATCAAATCACTCTTTCCCCAGTGTCTCATAGCAACAGGAACACTGAGGATCCCTCTTTCATTTCCAAGCAGAGCAGTAATAGATACTCACACCCAAAGCAGTTGAGATCTCCAGCCATTAATTGGTTTTATCCACGGCTCAGAAAATCCTCCTGAACCATTTGTTTTCTGCCCTTTAAATGACCATCAGCCTCGTGCTGTTTGGATTTATCCCCTCTCATAGTTCTGTCCAGTTCTTGCTAATTATTCTTCTGCCTCTTTTTTTTTTTATTTTTTTTTATCTGAATATGCTTGTACTCACTAAATCTGGGGAAAGATCTTGATCTCTTGGTGCAATCAGCAGCTCCAAAGTCAAGAGTTTTAACCCTCTGCTTAATTTCTGCTTTCTGAAGTCCCAGACCCTTGAGCTTGCAGGAGAAACACCAAAGTCGTGGGGTGACATTAAGGAAGGAGCATGAAACAAAAGTGTGTTTTGCTCTATTAGTCACAGGCTGTGGAGCAGCCAGCTGTCTGTGCTAAAAATAAGCCCCAGTTAAAGATTTCATAAATTAAATGCACTGCAGCAGACAGCTCCTCTCAGGTGGGAACACGCCTCCTTCCCATTTCCAGTAACTGCATAATGAGCCTCAAAATAGGAGTTTTAACCCAGAAGACTGCCAAGATTTAACCTGTTAGTAATTTTAAACATGCCAGCTAGCAGGAATTTTATAACATTCCTGTTTGTGCACTGAAGTTTTGTGCAGCTGAACCAGGAAACAAATCAATAATACCAATATACATTATCTTAGCAGATTCCCACTAACGTAATTAAGTTCCAAATGAAGTTCCTCCTCAGCTGAAAATATGATGAGCAGTTTTAGATTTACAAAGAAACAGAAGAGGAAAATTTCAGCTCCTGCTCAATGACAAATATTTTCTGTGGGGGACTTCAAATTACTCATTCCTGGGATCACATGAACACACTACACTAAACCCAAAACTGCAATAATTGGGAGTTCCTACTTCTGCTGCTTCTTTTATTATCATCATGACTTCTAACTGTAGGCAAAAGGCAAAGAGAAAATGACAAAAACAAGCCTGGGGAGATTTCCAAGTGGTTTGGAGCCCCCCAGGAAACAGAAATGGGGAGATCCACTCAGAAGCATTGCATTAATTTCAATTATCCAGCGAGGTTAGGGAAAGAAGGCAGGAATAAATCCTCACATATCGAGATGGCTCCTCCTTGTTCTGGTCGTTCATGTCCGTGGGGATGATCCTCGTGGCCATGGGCCCCTTGGCAAAGGGTTTGGGCAGCTGGCCCCGGAATTCTGACAGGATGAACTGGAGCTGCCAGCTGCAGACAACAGGGAGAACATTTGGTGTGGAGAGCACCAAAACCAGAACCGAGGACATCAACCCCAAGGTGGGCAGGTACAGCACAGACTCCCAGGAACTTGTGGCCAATGTGAGAATCCAAAACCCTCAGAATCCTTTATTTGGGCACTTTAACTCTGTTTGTGACATTGCTGGTGACAACAGAGGCCCCAGATCCTCAGGGACCCCACATCTATTATGATGCCCCTCATTATTGTGATGCTTTAACTTTTAGTCTTCGCTGTATTTCATGTTCTGTGGTGCCCAGGGGTGCAGCTCTGAGCTCACAGTCAGTGTCACTCAGCTCTGCACACAGCAGGGACACAAAACAAATCCTTCTCCTGCTGCACACCAAGGACAACTTTCAGCCCCAAAGCACAGACAAGGGTGGGCTGGAGGGAGGGACAAGAAGGATGGGACCTCACAGCCTGGAGCTGGAATGGGACAATTCAACCCCAGAATGGACCAAAACTGATAAAAACATGAGACCTCATGACCAGTCTGCAATCTGTGTGTGGCTATCTGTAGTGGACCCTGGGTGCAGCCTTGGTCCTGCCCAAGATGTACCTTAAAGCCCTTTCAATAAATCTTGAGTTTATTCCAGCTCAGCCTTCCCAAGGCATCAATTATCCCTCTCGTTATCCCTCTCCCCAAATTACCCCTTCCCCGTGGCAGCACTCACTTGTCTGGCAGCAGGAAGCTGCTGGGGAACCTGTGCCACTCCTTGCCCACACAGACATTGACTGGCCTCCCCTCGGGCACCGTGTGGAGCCCGGGGTCCGTGGCAATCCTGTGGAATTCCGGGTACAGGTCCAGGGGCCCGTGGTAGCCTGTGGAAAGCAGAGAATCATAACGAAGGGTAAAGTCAGGAGAGGGGTGTGTAATGAAAGCTTGCATTAATTGTGTCATGTAGAAGTTTTTAAATTGATAACTCATGGAATAAATGAACTGGCCTAAGCTAAGAAGTGGCTGGATTCAAAGCTTCTCCTGTTACCCTTGGTGCACCTACCAATTTTATTCATATTTTCCTGTCCTGGCTGTCCATGGCCACCAAACCTCCCCAAAAAATACAGCTGAGGTGGAAAGGTTCTGATTCCAGGAATATCCAATCCATCCCCACAAAGGACTCGTGCACCTAATTCAATTTTATACAGGAAAATGCTCTTCCAAGTGGGATTATCCCTTTGAAAGCTGAAGTATCTGCTTTAATTCCAGTCAGGTTTTAGATCAGTGGAGTTGTTACTGGTGGAAGGTGAAGAGGATTTTTAAGTGATGTAACTCTGGTGATGCATTCGTACATGTATAATTAATAGTTAATTAATAACTGGTGACCAGCAGAACTTAATCCCTTCCCCTGCAGCAACAACATCCAAACTCCTGGAGCTTCCTGATTTTTACAGGTGAGGCAGCACAACTTCTGCAGGCCCTGAGCCCAGGAGGCAGGAGAGCAGAGGGCAAAAATGTGAAAAACCAACCTTTGAATAAGGCAACAGAGCGTGACAGGGACAAAAGGCCAAAGAGGAAGACAGTCCCCAGGGCCAGCCAGTTGGAGGACACTGTGTAGTGCTCCAGGCGGTAGCGCTGGAAGATGAAGTGGTAACATTTCTCAGGGAAGAGATTAAAAAGAAGAGAGAGACAATATCAAGTTACTCCAACTCTGAGCTGTTCAGCAAAATTCTCATTTTTCGTAACAATTCACGTTTTTCGTAACAATTCACATTTTTCGTAACAATTCTCATATTCTGTAACAATTCTCATTTTTCATAAAAATTCTCATTTTCCATAACAATTCTCATTTTTCATAACAATTCTCATTTTCCATAACAATTCTCATTTTCTGTAACAATTCTCATTTTTCATAAATATTCTAAATTTCCATAACAATTCTCATTTTCTGTAACAATTCTCCTTTTTCACAACAATTCTCCTTTTTCACAACAATTCTCATTTTTCCTAAAGGCCTGACAACAGTGAATCCCCCACCAAATCTTTGTTGTTTTTATTTATTTTTTTTTAACTCAGAGCCATAAAAATGCACAGCAACTCACAGGGTTTAGTCACATTGAAGTGACAATTCGGGGTATTTCAAGAAGTTTTCAGCTTTTTTAATCTAGGAAGGTCTCTGGGCCTGAAGTGTTCTCTCAAGGGCTGCAGTTTGGTTGTCCCCAGGTGACCCAGGGGCAGGTGTCCCTTTCAGAGAGCTCTGTTCCCTGCACAAATTCACCTGATTTTCCATGCTGGGCTCAATTCCTAACACAAAGCTCCATGACCCAAATTTCCAGAGTGACCTCTGCTTTGTTTACCCAAACCACAGCTTTGAAGTGGAGAAAAAGAGCACCTTTCTGCATCCACCTCTAAACACGAGTCGCTCTGATAAAAGCAAAACTGATAAAAAGAAAAAACTGGTAAAAAAAAAAAAAAAAAAACTGATAAAAGAAAAATCGATAAAAGAAAAACATTTTAGTTTTTGGTGGGGTTTTTTTGGGTTTTTTTTTCCCAATTAAAAAGCCTTTCTGGGAATAGCCAGGAGGAAATACATCCAGTCCTTGGCCTGGTCTCTCTTCTTGCTGTTCTGCAGGAGTTATTATTCACCCCCTACCCTCATTAGTTTCTGTTTCTCTTGTCCTGTTTGCATTTTTTGCCATAACAGCCCAAATAAATCCACGTGGTTTGGAGGGGCAGAGTGACAAGCTTGAGCTGCTGGGTCCAGATTCTCAGCTGGATGCTCCATACTGGCCAAAACGTCATCACACAGTGGTAAAATATGCAAGAAATGCACAGGAAACTTCCCTGAAGCCATATTTAAATAAAAATAAATGAACATCACTCTGGGATGTTCTGAGAGCACAGAGGAACTCAGAGCCATAAAATTGGAATTGAGATTCCTGAGCTGGATCCTGCGTGGAGGAAAGGACTGGAACCCATCTGGGAATGAATGGAGGTGCAGAGTGAGAGGAACTCCTGAGCCAGGGGAGGATGAGGCACTGAGGGCAGGAATTCCAGCAGTGGACAGAGCAGGAACAGCAGGATGAGGCCAAACAGCTGGAACAGGCTCCAGCAGGGACTCCTGGCTGCATTCCTGAGCCTTTTTAACAGCACATGAATAATTCCCAGCTTTGGGAAGGTTTATATCAGTCTGTGTTAGTGCTTTGCTCTGTGAAGTGTTTCAAGTGATGTTTACTGAACAGCCACCTTTTGGCTCTTCCAAATGCTCAGTGCAATTTCCCAACATTTAAATGAGATCCCTTTGCCTTTTTTTTTTTTTTTCAGCCCATGGAGGGATTCCTCCTACAAAAAAATCAAAATGCTTTTCCTACACACCCACATTCCTGCCCTTAAAGCTGAGCCAGGGAGGCACAATTCCATCTGCAGGTTACTGAACCTTCAGGGAATCTCCTGGATTTTGTCTGGTGTTGGGCACTCGAGCATCACAACCCCAGGAATTCCCATGGAATAACAGCTGGGAAATATTCTCAGCTATTTATTAACAACCACTGGAACTTACCTGAAGAGCAGAGAGAGCCACAGCACCAGAGAGACAGATGAGGGGGTAGATGGGGAAGAGAAATCTCTCTTCTTTGTGGGGCTGGCTGAAGAAAATCAGCATCCAGATGTACATGGGAGCCAGGGTCAGCCAGTAGGGACGGCCCAGGTTCTGAACTGGAAGGAACACCACCTCAGCAAAGGAATCATGCAAGAATTCCTCCTCTTGCACAATCCTCTCTCACACCCACAGCCCCCTCTGGAGACCCAAACACACCCTGCTGCTAAACCCCAGGTAACACACCCAAAGAGCCAGCAGGGCTCTTTCCTCAGAGGATTTCTGCGGATTCCTACCACAATTCCAACAGCCTCAGGAAGACCAGAAGCAGAAAATGAGTGTTACAGGATCCAGCAAGCAGACACAAAACCCACCAGGAGCTGCCAGGTCTGACCAGGAGTGCTGGGTTTGCATTGCACACACACAGAGAGCAGAAAGAGCCTCCCCGGGGTCTCTCCTTCCCCTCTGTGCTGGGTTCACCCTCCCCAAATGCTGTTTAGAGCCCCCAGTTTGCCCAACCTTCATCGCCTCCTTACAAAAATAACACCACTGGAGGTCTCTCAGGCGCCTCCTGCTCAACAGAGGAAATAAAGCCATTCAAAAATAACAACAATTACCCTGAATTTCAGCGGCTCTGAGGAGGGTTCTGCATTGCCCGACAATTTCCAGTCCCTTTCCTACCCCCTTTTGCTGCTCCCAGCAGCGGAGTTCAGCAATTAAAGCCAACGGCACTTCACAGACAAGAAGAACAAAGCACTTGGCAGAGCGCTGAGTACAAGAACACCAAGCGAACAGCAGGAAATCTCGCATTTACAGGAGCCCCCACTGAGCTTTTACTGCTCTCTCAGAGTTTGTCACTCGCAGCCCAGGAGCAGATAGAAGCAAACACCCCTCAACGTGCGTTTTCATCGAGGATTGTGTTACTGTTTGCTGTAAAAAGCAGAGAGAAAGAGCAAAGCTCTGACTGGAGTGATGAATGTGGAGGCTGCTGCTGACCCTTGATGAATTTTCCAGAGGAAAACAGCAGAGAAGAGTTTACACTTCCCCTCTGGAGTCACTTACAAGTGTCATGTGCTCGAGCTGATGTCATTTTATTCAAGAAAAAGCCCAGTGTGAAGCAGGGAATATTCTGGTTCCTCCTTTTATTATTTTTTATTTTTTTTAACTCTCAGTATATCCACACCCATGGGGAGCCTGGCTGCCTGAAAATCCACAGGGCACAGAACAAACCCCAAAGAACCCCTAAAGGTTCTCGTTCTTTCTGGATTTCTTCTGTGCACTGAACAAACCCCCAAATCCACAGTGCACAGAACAAATCCAGCCTCAAACCCCAAAGGTTTCTACCTATTTCCAGCTGCAGACAAATGGGAACAGCACCAGGTCCAGCTTCTTCTCCCTCGAGGATAATTGACTGGGCCATTCCTGGTGCATTAAATGTCAGAATGAAGCTTAGGAACCACACACCTTGTCAGACTTGCTTTTTCAAACCCATTTCTCCTCCTGAGGTGGAGGCAAGGAACAATCCTGAACTCTTGAGGAGTTCCAGGGAGTTTCCTGGTGCTCCAAAGGCTTTCACTGCTCCCAGTTTCACTTCCAGTAAAGCAAAGCTGCCCCTTGGCAGGCAAACTCTGCTGGTTTGCACTCACCACGGAATTTCTGCAGCAGACACTCCATCAGACAGGTCAGAGGCAGCACGAGCAGGGCCAGCACAAAAACCACGTTGAAATTCAGAAAGCCATTGATGAAATAAAAGTACCAGGGTTCTGTACCTAAAGGGGGAGAAAGAAGGAGAAAAGAGGTTTGAAACACGAGCAGGAGCATATGGAACAGCAGCTTTGGTCCTCCTTTGCCTGGCACAGCCCACCAGAGCCTTCACACTCCCACCTGCCCGAGAAACTTCATTGTCTTCCTGCTCAGAAATTGGTCTTCTCCTTATTTTTTTTTTTCACTGGGGGTGAAAACCAGTTGGTTTTCCACCTGCTGCTGATGCATCCCAGACCACTCCAACAGAATCCTGTGACACAGAGCTCACCCCTGCATTCAGGAGGACAGCAAGGAAGCAGAGCTGGAAACCTGTAAATCTGGGAAACTCGGCCCCAAACTCATTCTTTCTTCCTAACTGCAGAGGAGTAACACCAAAGCACACAATGCCTTGTAATTCTGGAGTGAGGATGTTCACTGTGGGCTGGCAGGAACAGAAAATGCACCAAGAAGGATTGAGGAGGAAAGGAGTTTGTATTCCCACCTCTCACCCCGACAAGGACTCTGCCACTCAGCGCTGGGTTTGGCCCCTCCTTAGACTCAGCACAATTTAAATGTCCCAAATTCAGCCTGTTCTGGCACAAACAGGAGCCAGGCAGCTCTGCCTCCACACTCGGGAGCTGGCTGCAAGCTCTGGAGGATGTAAACTGAAAGAAACTCCAGTCCAACTGTCATTTATTTAGACTCTTAATTCAGGATGCTTAAAGCCCTTAACAATAAGGAATGCCAGTTCCTCTCCACACATTTCCCACTCTCTCTGTGTGATTAGCTCAATCAGCCAGTAAATGACACGCGGGGGCTTTAATCACTGCACTGTTGTGACATGTGTCACATGCCACAGCAATTTCCTGCAATCAGAGCCACTTAAATTGGGTCCGTGTTGAAATTAATCAGACAACTGAATAGCAGCAAGGAAAACCCGAAACCTCTGCAGCTTCTACAGCTAAAAAAATTAAAATAAAAAAAAGAAAAGGGGAGAGAAGCTGCAGTGGGAATGTCACAAAGGTGGCACTGGAGTCGCTGCTTGGCCAAGCAGTTTGGGTTTACAGAGGAATCCTTGAGTTAGCAACACTGAAAGCAAACAGCAATTCTAGAAATAAGATTTGAGTCTTTAAAGGATCATTCCAGGGACCATCCTGTCCCCTTCCTGGCTGCGATGGAAAGGAAATTCACCCCGAATTCACCTCTCCCTGCTCTGGTTTCTGGTTTGGCAGCCTGAGGGTCAGGAGTGAAGGACACTTTACGAAACACAACTCCTCCACAATCCAAATGCAGCCCAGATAATGCTGCTAATAAACAGATCAGCTGCTCTGAGGCACAGCTCTAACACAGAAAAAGCTGCTCGCTCACATTTTTTTGCAGTGTGACTGAATTGCCCATAAAAAAAAAAGAAAAAAAAAAAAAAAAACACTGGAGCCTCCTCTCCTTCTCCAATGAGGGATTTTCTTCTCTGTGAGAGGATAAAAAAATAAAAAGGGGAAAAAAAAAAGAGAAGAGAACAGTGCACAGCAGGCAAAAAGCACCAGGCTGGCTCACTGGTGACGCAGGCATTCAGAGGCACTCAGGCTCAAAGCCTCCCAGGGCAAAAGGGTTTTCTTTTTTTATTCCTCTTATCCACAGGGCTCAAGGTGAACTGAGACAGAAGTGGAGCCTCAAAAAGGAATGACCCTGCTGCATGTGGGAAGTGCTGGCCCAGAAGAGGAGAGCTCTCCATGCTCAGGTTAATAGGGATATGCTTCCAGAGCAGGAGAGGAGATGGAGCTTCCTGCAAGGATCCAGAGCCCAGAGCTGGGCAGGTGTGGGATACAGGAGACAGACTGGGGAAAGCAGAGGGGAAAGACCAGCCAAGGCAGCTCCTGGCACGGTGGTTCCATGGGGAAAAGCAGCTGGAAGTGTTCTCAGACCCTAAATGAGAAAATGTTTTGTGCTCTGAGGCCTGGGAATGGCTCTGGGAGCAATTCTAGCACTGAAACTCGGGAGTGAATCCAATTTAGCAGCACCTTGACCACAGGAATGGTGAGGGCAGCTCAGGCCAGAGCAGGGGAGCTGCAGGAGAGGTTTCAGATCAGGAGCCCCACCCTGGGCTGAAGGCTGAGTGCAGGAACTGCAGCTGGCAGGCAGTAACTGAGCTGCAATAACTCGGTCATGAGTCACAGCCCTCATTCTGATTCGGTGCTGCTACAATGAACAGTCTGCTCGCTGCATTTCATTTAGTCTCACTCTGCTCAGGCACCAGGGCTCCTCAGAGAAAGGTGTCACATGAACAGCTCCAGCACCTTCCACCCAAACTGAATAAAGCTGCCCCAAGTGGGACAGAACTTTGCTCACAAATTGTGACTCCTTAGAATATAAATACACAAAAACCACCCCAAAGCCTCACAATCAGGGATATACCCTCAGCAGCTATTTTCCCTTGGCTGTAGAAACCTAATCACTCCAGGGAAACATCAATTACACAGAGAATATTTATGTAGAGGGAGTGTATTGCTAAAAAAAAAAAAAAAAATAACAAATTGAACCTTGTCTCCAAAATACTGCAGTGCTTACACTGGAGATGATCTGGGTTGCTGGCTCTGTCCCCATCATGTGAACGTTGGGAAATCCCAGCTCCCAAAGCCAAGAGGGATTGTTCAGCCTTTCATCTCCCCTGGCAGTGTTATTTTTTCCCCAGTGTTTTGAAGCTCTCTAAACACACAGTGTTGTCCTGGCCACGCTGCACTGAACAGCAATCCCAGGCCAGGCTCTTTTACCAGCCTGAGGATGTTGTGTGAATGTCACTGTGAATAAAACTCTTGAGGACAGACTGGTCCCTGGAGGCTTCTGGAAACAACTCATGCACCAGCGTGGAAAAGGTCAGGCACAAACCCCTGCCAAAACCTATCAGGGACAGAGCCTGCAGTTTACTTACACAAAACTTCCACACTTCAGAGCCTTCCTGCAGAGGCCAAGAGCAGCTGCTGTCCTGCTGTGCCACAGCACAAGTGACAAATCACCATCAGCACCACCCAAAACAGCCCCTCGGCTGCAGCAGCTGCCAGAGAAAGCCCTGCTGCTGTTCACCGCTGCTGAATCCCTCCTGGAGCAGCTCCTCCGGCCCCAGACAGAGCACTGAGATGGTGCAGGGCTCCTGTGCCCTCTGCCAGCCCTGCTAGAAATTCATTCCCTGCTGTTCAGCTCTAGAAACGTAGGATACTGACAGAAAGAAGCATGGATTGTGCACCACTCCTCTCTTTCACAAAGCCCTGCAGCCTGCCTGTGAGGAGGAGCAGCCAGGAACAAACACACACAGGCCACTCGTGCACACAGTGAGACATCTCCTGGCAGCGCTGCAGGAGCGGAAAATGAACAAAAGCAGCACAACTCCCAGCGTGGAGGAGCCGGGCAGTGCATTCCCTGCCAGCTCGACAGAGACATCCCGCGTCCAGAAGCAGCAGCTGCAGCCTTTGGAGCTGGCAAATCTGCTTCTGCTGTTATCCCCAACTCACCATAGAGATCAGGGCCGTGGGGAGTAAAGACGTTGTACAAAACGATGTTGAGAGGTGCCACCACCAGCTTCCCGTAGTAATAGCTGTCCACCACCACCAAGGGCACCTGGGAGAAAGCAGATCTTAGTCCAAGGGCCAGCAGCTCTAGCTGATGTCCTTAAAGGAACTCATCCAGCTGGTTTTCTTTAAAGGAACTCATCCCTTCTACTGCCACCCATTCCCCTCTTGGTGCTGTTGCAGGCACTCACCAGGAACAGGATCAAGGACACCACACACCAGTTCAGGAAACTCTTCCACCTCTTCTTCAGGATCAACAGGTCAAAAGCAATAGGAAGCCTGAAAGAGAGACCAGCTGTCAGCTGGAGACTTGGAGAAACCCCACTGCAGGTTCTGGTGCATTAAATGCATTGCTGCATCGCCCCTCCAAAGCAAGAGAAAGAACCAGCACTTCACTGGCCTCTGCTTCTACTCTGGATTTATCAATCATCCAGCTCAGGTTTTACTCATATCAATGCCAGGAAATCTTCCCAACCTAAGATCAAAAGCCAAGAACCATCCTGGGCTAAGCTGGCAGTTCATCCTTGCTGCGTTTTTCCTCCACCCCATTCCCCCCAGGCAGGTGCAAACCACCTGAGAACGGGCAGAGAGCTCTCCTTACCCCAGGGCTGCACTGAAGGGCCAGCCCAGCAGGGCCCCAGCAGCCACCCCCAGCACTGCCACCGAGGTCCTGTCCATGTACCAGCCTGTCATGGCAACCACCGTGGTGTACATGCAGAAACTGCTGGGCAGGAAAGCTGCAACACAAAGGGGAGGGAAGGTCAGCACAGCTTCCCCACACTGCACCCAACGCCTGCAGGAAGTGTTTGACAGCGCCTGGGAAAACAGGTACAACCACAGGTAAATGGCCAAAACATCAGCCTCCTTCCTCAGAACTAAAGATGTGCAAGGGAGGCAGGCCAAGAGCCTGGGTAAAAGGCACAGCAATATAAAAAAAACAGCACCAGAAACAGGCCTGGAATTGTAACACAGAGAACAAAATTCCAATCAAGGCTTATTCTGTCGTGAGAAGACAACAAAGAGCGCCCCAGAGATGTGATTTTCTTCTCTCTGGATGCATTTTTGGTCGTTGTTAGTGCCAGTGCCAAGCCAACTCACCTGCAGAAGCGCAGAACATCCCCGTGCTGAGCACTAGGAAGGCCAGCATCAGCCTGCTCACGTGCAGCCCAAACTTCTTGCACACAGCCCTGAGGAAGCAGCAGAGAAACAGGTACCACAAAACAGCCTCAGGGTCAAAAAAAAAAAAATCAGCAGCACCCAAGGCATGCAGGATCACAGACAATCCATGAGCAGCCTGAGAGCTCTGAGCTGGGGGATTCCCAACCCTCAGCTGCTCTCTGCCCTGGCATTTTCAGACCCTGAGTGACATCAGTGCAAAATTCCTGGATAGGGCCTGGCTTCTCCTAAATGGTGCAAATTTAGGAGCTTGTGGCTGCACTGCTGCACACATCAACTCATCTCTGTGATCCCCACCCCTCACTAAACCCCACCATGCCAAAAAACCAAAAAAAAGCCCCAGCTCATTTCTTTAAACCAGAACGCTGACAGACAAAAAAAAAAAGTCATGCAAGGTAATGGTTTGAAAATCAGATAGCAGGTAAAAATAAAATAAAAATCCGGTTTAGACAAGATAATTGCATGTTAGGGCTACTGATTTTAGTGGATGTAAACAGCATTGGCAGAGAGATTACAGACAGCAGCAATCAATGTGTTCCAGTCAAATTCCCTGTGATTAGCAAACGCAGCACCAGACTCTCCTCAGTCTGCAGCACTCCCACCCTGCCTGCTGCCAGCACTGAGAAAACCAGTGCAGTCAACAAAATGCTGGAGTAGAGGTCTGGGTGGCAGATCTGGGACTACAATTTCGCCCTAATTGTGGCGTTCTGACCAACATCTCATTGAATTATCATGAAAACACGTGTTTTCTCATCCACACACGAGCCCATTTCCCGTGGCAGGAACTGGGGATGTCACTCACACTGCTCCCAACCATCCCCTGCACACAGATGTGACACTCACTTGTAGAAGTAGAGCTCACAAACGCAGCTCAGGAAGGCCAGGAAGCATCGCAGGAAATAGAAGATGAGAACCTAGCAGACACAGCCAGAGTCTCAGTGAGGCTCAGGGACACAAACCGGGTTTGAAAAGCATCAGGGGAAACCCACAAACCCTGGGAAACCCTTACAGGGAGGTCAAGGTTTGGCAACGACCCCGTGTTTTATAAACACAATAATGTTTATAAGCACTATAAAGTCCATTTCAACAGCAAACAGGGCGTCTGTTTCACACACGCTAAAGGCACGTTTCCTCCTGACAAAAGCACCGTTTACCTTGTTGGTTTGCAGAACCCTGGCGTGGAACCAGGCTGGCAAGGCGTGGAGCCACAGGTAAGCATAGGAGCGGATGGCATAAGCTGGAGAGTACTCCCAGGTCTGAAACCCCTTCCCATAAATGAGGTAGTGTGTCTACAACAGAGAGCAAAGAAATAAATTAACATGCAGCACACAGAGCGGAGAGTTTTTCACCCTCCCCACCTCTGAACCCCAGGGCAAAAAGATTTCCCATTGAAACAGAGGGATCAGCACAAGGTTTTAAATAAATCTGCACTCGCACGAGCCCACTGGAAATTGAATCAGAGATCACAAGGTCCTAAATAAACGGGTTTCTGCAGAGGCCAAGGAGAAATTCCCAGCCCCGAGGGCAGGAAGGGACTCACGGGCTCCCAGTAGTTAAAGGTCTCATCACAATCCGAGATGTTGCTCAGCAGAGCCGCACAGAACCTGGCCGAGATGAGACACTTGAACGCTGTGGATCCTTCAGGGGCCCAGACGTGCCCTGCTTTGCTCCCGGATGATCTAATCCAAAGAGTGGGAGAAAAAAACAATAAAATAAAAAATTACAAATATGCAGCATGAAGACCCAGACTCACAAGGTGACAGCGAGCTGAGCGTGGCTTTGGGGGCGGCGAGGGGACACCAAACCCTCCGTAAGGAAAACCCACCTGAGGGCTGGACCCTCGGCCCTCACCGCAGCCCCTCGGGCATCGTCCGCACAGCACCGGGCACCGGGAACCTCGGGAACCTCGGGAACCTCGGGAACCACGTAGTCTCGGTAGCTCCGGTAGCCCCGGTTCCAGCCCCGCTAGCCCCGGTAACCTCAGTAGCCCCGGGAACCTCAGTAGCCCCGGTAACCTCGGTAGCCCCGGTAGCCCCGGTAGCCGGGGTAGTCTGTGCAGTCCCGGTAGCCGGGGCAGTCTCGGCAGCCCCGGTAGCCCCAGCGGGCCCAGCAGCCCCGGTAATCTCGGTAAGCTCGGTAGCCCCGATAGCCACGTTAGCTCCTGCAGCCCCGGTAACCTCGGTAGCCCCGGCAGCCCCGGTAGTCTCGGCAGCCCCGGTAGCCCCGGTTCCAGCCCCGGTAACCTCAGTAGCCCCGGTAACCTCAGCAGCTCCTGCAGCCCCGGGAGCCGGGATAGTCTGTGCAGCCCCGGCGGCCCCGGTAGCCGCGGCAGCCCCGATGGCCACGGAAGCCCCGTTAGCCTCGGTAAGCCCCGCTCCATGCCCGGCTGCACTCACTCGTTCCGCGGCTCCTCGCCGCCCGCGGGCTCCGGCCGCCGCCCCGCCGTGTCCCCGCCGCCCGCCCGCGGCCGCTGCCGGGCGCCCTTGGCCGCCATGGCGGGTCCGGGCAGGCGGCGCCCGCCACAGGCCGCGGCTCGGCACCGGCAGCCGCCAGAGCGCCGCTGAAGCCGCCGCCGCCATCACGGCTGTGGGCAGACACCGCCCGCGGGAGGGACAGGGACGGCGACACACGGGGACAGGGACAGACAGGGACAGCGAGAGACGGGGACAGGGACAGGGGGACAGGGACAGGGGATGGCGAGACACGGGGACAGGGACAGGAAGAGACAGGGACAGGGACAGGGACAGACGGAGACAGGGACACACGGGGACAGGGACAGACAGGGGGACAGGGACAGATGGGGGACAGGGACAGGGGACAGGGACAGACAGGGACAGGGACAGACGGGGACAAGGACAGGGGGACAGGGACACACGGGGACAGGGACAGGGGACAGCGACAGACAGGGGACAGGGACAGACAGAGGGACAGTGACAAACAGAGGGACAGGGATGGGACAGGCACCGAGACCAGGACCGACAGAATGACAGGGATAGGGACAGACAGAGGGACAGGGACAAGAACCGACAGAGGGACAGACAGAAGGACAGGGGTAGGGACAGCGACAGGGATAGGGACCAATAGAGAGATAGGGACCGACAGAAGGACAGGGACCAACAGAGGGACAGGGACAGGGACTGCGACAGGAGAGCGCTGCCCCGCACACCCATGTCCATCATCCATCCCTGTCCGTCACCCACCCGTGTCCATCACCCGCCCGTGTCCATCATCCATCTCTGTCCATCACCCACCCGTGTCCATCACCCGCCCGTGTCCATCATCCATCTCTGTCCATCACCCACCCGTGTCCATCACCCGCCCGTGTCCCTGTCCCGCATAGCCGTGTCCATCATCCATCTCTGTCCATCACCCACCCGTGTCCATCACCCGCCCGTGTCCATCACCCGCCCGTGTCCCTGTCCATCACCCACCCGTGTCCATCATCCATCCCTGTCTATCACCCGCCCATGTCCATCACCCACCCGTGTCCATCACCCACCCGTGTCCATCACCCGCCCGTGTCCATCACCACCCGTGTCCATCACCCGCCCGTGTCCCTGTCCCAGTGGCCCAGGTCCATCCCCGGGTCCATCCCCGCCCTGCCGCTGCCCGCCCGGCGCTGGGCAGGGAACTGGGAATGGGGAACGCACCGATGGAAAATGTTCTTTATTCGGTCCCCCCTGCGCTCAGGAGACGGGGACAGGACAGCACGGGAAAGGGTGTGGAGGGGCTGGAGCGTGTCCAGGGCAGGGAACAAACCTGGCAAAGGGGCTGGAGCCCCAGGAGAGGCTCAGGGAGCTGGGAAGGGGCTCAGCCTGGAGAAAAGCAGCTCAGGGGGAATTTGGTGGCTCTGCACAAGTCCCTGCCAGGAGGGGACAGCCGGGGGGATTTGGGCTCTGCTCCCAGGGAACAGGGACAGGAACAGAGGGAACAGCCTCAGGCTGGGCCAGGGGAGGCTCAGGGGGGACACCAGCAGGAATTTGCATTAGTAAAGAGATCGAATCCACTCTCACAGGACCCTGGAAAAGAAAGGCTCCGCTTCATAAAACGAGGTTTCATGGCACACACAGAGAAGAGGCCAGAGCTCCGTCCTCCTTCACAGGAACTCCACATGGAAACGTGTGCAGGTGCTCAAAGTCCACCCCGCCCTTGTTCCAGGCACTGCAACAACACGGCGCTAGCTCCAACCGCAGGCAGGTGACATTCCTCAGGTGAGAACCTGGCACAGGAGCTGCTGGAGGCCCTGCAAACCACGGGAGATGTTCTACCTCAGCGTCACGCCCAGCTGCTGCTGCATCTCCTCCCGAAGGTGCAGCTGCATCTCCGCTGCCTCTCGGGAGCCCAGGGCTCTGTCACAGGACTGGAAAGTCACCCTGTAGCACAGGCTCCTCCGTCCTGTCCCTGGCTGCTGGAAACTGTCCCTTAACTGGATGGAAACGACCATTTCACCCGACACCTCCCTGGCAAGGGTGTGAAAAGCCACTTCATCAAACTCCTCCCCGTCAGGAAGCCAGAAGCTGACATCGTGCTCGTAGGAAGGTGGATAGAGGGAAAAACTCTGGAAAAGCCTCAACTCTCCCTCAGGGAACTGCCTGAGGAAGCGCCTGTCCCGTGTCCAGAGCATTCTCCAGTCGGATATTCCACACAGCAGCATGGCCAGGAGGTCCAGGTTCAGCGAGACTGAGACAACAACCAGCTCATGGCTTTTTAATTCCTCAGGAGCTGTCCTGATAACCCCCACACAGGAGCCCGAGGGCTCTGGGGCTGTCCCCACACAGAGGAAATGCTGAATTTCACCAAGCTGCCATTCAAATGCAGCAAAGCCATTCAGCTCCGTCCCAAAACTCGCTGCTTCCTGCAGGCTGACGGTGGGTTTGACACCAGAAACGCCCTGGTGAAGGGAATTCAGGGTGGTTTTAATGTTATCCACCAACATCTGGATACAGCTGTCCTCTGTGCCCCTGCTAACTGCAAGCACAAGCAGCATCTCATGGAAAACAGGCATGGAGTGGGGAGTGACCCGACATTTCCTAAAAACTGGCCCCGAAAGGACCTGTAGTGTCCCTGGGGAAAAAGCTCTTTGTTTTATTATTGCCTGAGCATGAGGCAGGAGGGAAGGCCTAAGATAAAACCTCTGTGGAACTGGGAGTTCTCCTTGTATATCCCTATCTGTGTCCTGGCCAAAATGGGAAAACAAAACCGCGTCTGCCAGACCCTGAGATGTTTTCTCAGTGCTTGGAGCCTCCCCTGGGCTCAGAGTGATCCAGAAGGTGCTGGAGTGGCAAACACCATCGGGGTGACCGTGGTGGAGCAGAGGAAGGCAGGAGCTGGTGCTGTGCAGTGGAAAAGCTTGGCTGAGCCCTGCACTGAGCTTCTCCTTTATTGTCTTTACTGGATGACTGGAATTCTCTTCCAGGAAACCCCTGTGAAAAACAAAAGTGCAAATTACAGACGTCATCTGTGATTCCTTTCCCCTGGCCGCAATCTGAGGGCAGCAATTTACCCAAAACATCCTTAAGCCAGGAACTGCCTGACCAAGCCAAGTCTTTCACCAAAGGTGTTTTACATTTTCAGGGCTGTGGTGTTTGTCTGCTGGTTACAATCAGGAATTAACTGCAATTTGCTGGTAAAAAAAATGGATTTCCCACTCACCACAGCCATTGATCTGACCCCACTGCTGGTCATTCCCACTGACAGCAGCGGATCTGCCACTGCCAAAGAGAAACTAACTATAAAACTCACCTGTTAATTTTATCCACGAGGATTTGTGGCACTTGAAAGGAAACTTTTTGGCTTCCCAGTTGAGTCTTGCAGCTCAGGGGTGTGAAACACGGGGATGCTGTGCTCCGTGTGAAAACGTGGTTCAAAGCACCCTCTACACAGAAGGATTTATCCTGACTCCTGAAAACACACAAAAACAGGCCAAAGTCACTGATAATTTCTGATATTTAAAGTGCCCCAAGTAGGCAGGAGCAGACCAGCCCCCAGAACTCCTGTCTTCAGGCTGAGATTGATATTTGTTCTGAAACGGATGCTTTTGACCTTTAAAATCCTCAGATAGTCTTATTTTTAGAGGGTGCTTTGGCAGGAAGCTTGCATTTTAATCTTGGTTACTCTGCTTAGAGATGAACAAGAGCTGCAGCTATTTTAAGGAAAATGGTAAGGGAAATGTAAGGAAAATTGAAAGGAAAATAGAAAGAGAAATGGAAAGGGAAAGGGAAATGGAAAGGGAAATGAAGAGGGAAATGGAAAGGGAAATGGAAAGGGAAATGAAGAGGGAAATGAAGAGGGAAATGAAGAGGAAAATTAGAAGGAAAATTAAAAGGAATTCTTCTCCAGCCAACAAGATACTAGAAGAACATCCTAGTGCTGGGGCATTTAAGGGCACAAACACCAGAATTTCAGCTTTGCCAGGGGATGGTTACCTGTAACCTGTGCACTTGTAACCCTCGACAGTCTCTGCTTTAAAGGGATGCACGTGGCTCAGGATGAAGCCAGCTCCTGCTGCCACAGCCACGATTTGCCAGCTGTTGTGCCACTCTCTCCTGGGTCGATCCGCAGGTGTCCCTCCTTGCCCACTGCACAGGGCCACGTGGATTTCTCCCTCCTGGGCCAGCACCTCCGTGCAGCTGGGAGACAGAAAATTCCTGTTAGCACACCCCCAGTGCCTGAGAAAACAGCTGGCAGAAAAGCTCCGTGCTTAATTAACACAGGAATTAATTTTCGGGCGTACTCGCCTCTGGAAAAAGCGGGCGAGGAGCTGCCTGTTCTTCACCACGCCGGCCTTCCTCCCGCAGTGAGGGAAGTTGAAATAAACACGATCGAATTCCCGTGTTCCCGGTAAAAAGTGCTCCTGCAGCTTGGTGCAGTCCACGGAAAACAGCACCTCGGCTCCTGCAGCAGCAAAGGCAAAACAGGGCTCTGGTGGTTATCAGAACAAGGCTTTGGTCCTTATCAAAACAGGGCTCTGGTGGTCATCAGAACAAGGCTCTGGTGGTCATCAAAACAAGGCTCTGGTGGTTATTGGGGGGGAAATCTTAAAGAGAGGTGGGAATCAAATCATCCAGGGCACTTTTGGGTGGGTGAGAGGTGCCCCGAGCAGCAGGAACCACCGGGAAGCCCTCCGGGGTTCTCTTTGCCCTTTGCTCCCTCTCAAGGCAGCAGAAACATCTGAAAACAGGCGAGAACAGTAGTTTGGGTGTTATTTCCCTCCTGTCTCTCCCAGATGGGATTTGAAGGCATTTCATTTCGCCTGCTGGGCTGTTCCAGCCCTTCCCCTGAGGAGTGCGGAGGGGCTCCCAAGGGACACGGCAGTGGATGGGGGGCAAGGACGCCACTCTGGGTGACACCAGGGTGACACCAGGGTGACACCAGCGTGACAGCGACGCCACTCTGGGGTGACACCAGGGCGACAGCGATGGCAGGAAGGTGACAGCGATGGCAGGAAGGTGACGGCGATGGCAGGAAGGTGACAGCAAAGGGCTCCGCAGCCGCTCCGTGCCCGTGCCCAGCCCGTCCCCGGCGCACACCCACCGCTGTCCCGCAGCCGGCGGATGCTCCGCGCCGCTCCGGCCGCTCCCACCGCCTCCTCCTCGCTCTCGTAGCAAGTGGCCACCACGTGTGTGCCCCGAGCCCCGCACAGCGCCGCGGCGAAGGAGAAGTTGCCCTCTCCCAGCAGCAGGACGCGGCGGAGCCCCATGTCCCCACGGAGCGCTCACGGCCACCGGCGCTCGCTCATGACGTGGGACACGGTCAGTGGGCGCTGCTGGTGGCGTGGGGACATCCCCGGGGACATGCTGTGTGGCCCGGAGGTGGCCGTGGTCCCGTTCAAAGGAGCGCTCGGGGATTGGGGCAGAGCCGTCGGCCGCCGAGCGACAGGAAATGGGAATGCGTGCAGTAAAAAAAAAAAAAAAGAGAGGAAAAAAAAAAAAAAAAAAAAAAGGAAAAGGAAGGAAGCGGCTGTTTACACGCCGAGGGATCGTAGATTCTGAGATTCACAGAGTGGCTGGGGTTAGAAGGGACCTTGCAGCTGATCTCCTGTGCACAGACACCTTTCAGTGCCCCACTGAGCGCTGCTCCATGCCCCAGCCTCCAGCGCTGCCAGACACTCCCCAGCTTCTCTGCACAGCTTCTGCCCGAGCCTCACCAGCCTCACAGGGGACATTCCTTGGTCATATCCAGTCTAACCCCGCTCTCTGTTGGCTCTGAGCCCTTCCCCCTTGGCCTGGCACTCCGGCCCTCTGTGACCAGCCTCTCTCCAGTTTCCTGGGGGCTCCCATCAGGTTCTGCACAATCGGCTCACCCTGGAATCTCTTTTTCACGCTCAACAGCCCCAATTCCCTCAGCCTTTCCTCACAGCAGAGGAGTTCCAGCCCTATAATCAACCTCGTCTGAACTTTACCTGTACCTGCCTTTACCTGTACCTGCAATTCTCCTTCTTTGACAATCTTTGTGCTGCTTGAATTCCCAAAGGGGAGAAGCAGGGACAGACAGAGAACAAAAAGAGAGGAGAAGCAGAGGAGAGGTGCTGGAAGCATCGTTTGGTGTCAGATAATTGCAGACGTAATCAAGGTGTAATAAGAAGCTCCCTAATTCCTCCACAGGGTGATACAAGGTAAATTAATTACCCTGCCTCACATAGGTGTGTGGTGCCTTTGAGAAGGAGGAAAATTATGGTCTGTAACGTCTACAGCAGCCAGGTTTGGGTGTCACCTGCCCCATCTGTGTGCCCACGGCTGCCCCACAGGGCAGGGACAGTGTGTCAGGACAGGGTTTCACACAGATAATGACAGAGGAAGGTTTGAAATGAGCAAAGCTGAGCTCCCACACAGACCCACTGCCACAGTCTGTGAGCTCTGTGCTGAGCTCTGGGTCCCTGTGGCCTTGAGAGAATCATTTTGCCTGATTTAAATGATGGCTAGGGGTTTTTTTGTCTGTTTTAAATGATGGGTAAGTGGCCTGGAGAGGTGTTGGGTACTGAGAAAATAATTACCACACAACCTTCTTATTCCAATAATTACAAAAAACCCCTCCTAACTTATATTATAGCCATGCTGAATGTGAATTTTCCTTTTCAGCACACCCAGTGCTTTGGAAACAACCTGCTTCAGATTACAGGGAAACATCAGAGAGGGAATTTTACATGTGCAGAACTGGGACAATCTGTTGGATGTGTGGAGCTTCTCGATGATGTTTGTGCCTGGAGATGACAGAGATGTTTTCTGTCATTTCCCCATGCTGGGCTGTGCTCCTGTGCCACCCCAGAACAGGTATTTCAGGTCACTCAGGGAGTGGTTCTGCATTTCAAGTATTCTTGTCTGGCTGACCTCATCCAGTTTATCCCCACGGAGGATACTCAAAACTCCCATTTCTGGCTGCTGTTTGGAGCCTGACAAAAACTCTGTGCTGTTAAAAAAAAAAAAAAAAAAAAAAAAAAAAAAAAAAAAAAAAAAAGAAAAAGAAAATTCCCTCAGTTGCCCTTTCTGGCTAAATCATTACTATATTACATTTTCTTCTTTTCCATGTTGATTCCTTTAGGATTTGAACAAAGACCTCCTTGATTTCCAAGCCACCACTCTGAGCTGGAAGCTGCTTTGTGCTGCTCAGTCCTGCTGCACCCCAGGCCTCCAGGTGGAGAAGGAAGGAGAAGGATGCAGGAAAAGCACCAGGAACCCTCAGGGCCCAGCGGTGCAATGATTTCCTTCCAGCCCCAAGACCCATCACACATGAAAGCCACATGAAAAATGTCCTTTCTGCTTTTTAATCTGCGCTATTTGTAACCTCTGTGCGTGTCTGGGGTTTCTCCTTGTGTGCAGAGGTGGCTGTGCCTGGCCAGACAAACCCAATTAACACCTTAGCTGGGAGAGCTAATTACAACCAGCTCACAGGAAACTGCAGGCCTTGGAAATGAGGGGGGATTGGGGGTGTTTGGCTGGGATCACAGAGTGCTCATTTGATTTTTCTCACCCACAGCCACAGAAGAGTGTCCTCCCTGCCCAGCTGAGGTGTTCTGTGACCCCTGCTAATGGAACCTTTGTCTTAGCAGGTTCAAGGAATGTAGAAAATAGGTCAGGTCGTGACTGAGTCTGATGATCTGTCCTTTCTGAAGAGGAATTTTTGACATTCAGTTCCAGTCAGCCAGGATTTCCTTTCCATCCCTTTGAAGAGAGGTGCTGAGCAGATGAAATGCCTGAAAAGGACTTTCAGTAGTGGTTTGTGTCGCTCAGCAATGCTGCCATCAATCAGGTTATGGCAGTAGACATCAGATCCTGCTCACTGTTTGAAGGGCACTAGCATCAGAGTTTCAAAGGGGTGTGATTTACCTCATCAGAGCAAGGTGCTTTCCTTCTCTCTGGGCAGATCTGTGTTTACTGCAGCTCTGCAGTTTTCACCTGCAGCTGCTCTGAACCGGCTGCAGCCCCTGGATGTTTCTCCATGACATGAATCACCCGAGAGATTTAAGGTACACTTGTCTGGCAGCCAGCTGTTGTCAAATACCCACACTCCAGATGGGTTGCAACTGTCCTGGAGCTGTTTTACCAGTTTAATCTCCATGGGAGAAACTTTCCTGTCGCTTGTGAAACCTCTGAAATCCTCTGGCATTGAAGGGAGGGAGAACAGAAGGTGTGAAGAGCAAAGAACTTCTGAACACCCAGATGAGCTGTCCTGACCACCCAGCACTGGTGTTCCCCGTGTGTGGCTCTGGTTCTGTGCCTGAGGTGTTTTGGTTTTCTGAAATCCTTTTCCCAGGGAATTTTCTGTGAACAGGAGAAATGTTTTTAAAACTATACCTTTGTTATTTATTCCTTTCCCTAGGAGGGAGTTCTTGATGTCCCTCTGCTCTGACCAATGGCAGTGAAGAGGTTTGTCTCTGTGTCACCAATCACATTGGGCTGTGTGAAATGGTGTAAAAGGGAGACACATCCCGAAAATCAAGGAGTCATTTTCAGCCTCCTGAATCTCAGAATTTGTGTCCTTGTGGTGTAAAACAGCTTCCCCCCTGCACCTTTTATCCCCTGCACCTTTTACCCTTGTAGGCCAGAGTGAACGAGGTGAAGATAACGCAGCAGGAGCAGCCGGTGGGGAAAGAAGAACAGGCTGAGGAAGGGAATGAGAAGGAAAAATCCTAAAGGCTGAAGATCTGGGAAGGTGTGGGAGCGGACAGGGGTGGGGAACCCGCAGTGCCTGGTCCCTGTTTGTCACCATCAGTGAGCCTGAGGCAGCCACACTTCTGCTTCTCAAGGCTGATGGATGGGGAAAAACCCCAAAAAACAACGGACTTGTGGCTGGGAAAAAGAGTGGGACTGAAGTGTGAGTGTAATGCAAGTTTTCTCCTAGGTCAGCTCCCCGTGCTCTGCCTTCTCAATCCAACCCAAAACAAAACCAATCCCCCAAAAGCTGCTTTCTCCGTGGCTTTTATTCGTTAGTAAACTTCCTCAGCATAAATAATCCGAGCGGCCATCGGGTACAACAGCCGGCACCTGGCGGAGGGAAGGGCTCCGGAATGACCCTCCAGGGGTGGCTTTGGGGACAGCAGAGACAGAGAGCAGCCCCTACTTCCTCTGGGCTCCTGCGATGGCGGGTTTGTCCTCGCGGGTGATGGGGATGGTGCGCTCGGGGACGTCGCTCTGCTTGCGGGGAGCGCTGACCGTCAGCACCCCGTCCAGCGACAGTGACGACGTGATGGTCAGAGGGTCCACGTCGTCTGGGATCCGATATTTCCTGCTGAACTCCCTGGCGATGAAGCCGTGCTCGTCCTGCATCAAAAAAAAAAATAAAGGGAGGAGGAGAGGAGGGTTTTAATTAGGGATGTTCGTTCTGTGCCGCGTTAACCGCGGGGTTTTTGAGGAAAGGCGGAGTGGGGGAGCTCAAAGGGAAGGATTTCAGGGAGTTAAAAGGGGGTTTGAAGATGAGCTGCCCTCTGCTGTGAGGAAAGGCTGAGGGAATTTGGGCTGTTGAGCGTGGAAAGAGATTCCAGGGTGAGCCGATTGTGCAGAACCTGATGGGAGCCCCCAGGAAACTGGAGAGAGGCTGGTCACAGAGGGCCGGAGTGCCAGGCCAAGGGGGAAGGGCTCAGAGCCAACAGAGAGCGGGGTTAGACTGGATATGAACAAGGAATGTCCCCTGTGAGGCTGGTGAGGCTCGGGCAGAGGCTGTGCAGAGAAGGTGGGGAGTGTCTGGCAGCGCTGGAGGCTGGGAGCAGCGCTCAGTGGGGCACTGAAAGGTGTCTGTGCACAGGAGATCAGCTGCAAGGTCTAACCCCAACCACTCCATGATTCAGTGAGTGTGACCGGGATGCAGGGGCCTGCAGGAGCCCAGAGTTCACAGGAGGAGGCTTTGTGTCCACCCCTGTGCCAGCCAAAGGCTTCCCCGCTCTCCGTGCTGCCATTCCCCAGGTGCCATTCCCACCCACACCTGCCCTGCAGACCTCCAGTGCCTCATCCCACTGCTTCATTGCCTCCTTAGCCAAAAAAAGGATTCCAGGAATTGTGTCAGGATTATTACACAGCAGCACTGGATTTCCTGGCTGACACACTGTGCTCCCAGGAGCTCCTGGGGGTGACAATTCCAGGGAAATGGCTACTCTGGGGACAGGGGATGGGGACTGGAAAATGCTGCTACATCCAGCTCTGGGCATGGTTTTGCATGTCCACACAGGTCTCCAGAGCCAGCAGGGAGAGGGGTGAATGACAGCAGAACACAGCTTTTAAGGATTAGAAACTCATAGCTGGGCCTAGGAAAGGTAACACACAGGGCAATGCGCTGACTTGTTGCGTGGCTTGGTTATTGCAGTTCATTTTTAGTTCACTGGATGCCTCCCTGCATTCCTGGCCTCTTCCCAAAAAGAGGGGAAGCCTAAAAATGCCCATTTCCCAGATGATTTTCCAGTTCAGCTCACAGTTCATGCAACATCAGCAATAAACCTGCACCCTCCTGCTGCCCTGCCTGGGATCAGCTGGGGGGGATTGCACGGAGCATCTTGATTTAAAAAAACACAAAAAATTACAAATATCTGAGACGAGCAGAGGGTTGTTTTACAGCCCCCAGAGGTGAGGGAGCTCAGAGGGGCTCCCTCAGGGCTGAGGTCAGGGCAGCGGGTACCTGGCGCTCCTCGTGCTTCCCGTGGATCTCGATCATGTCCCCGAGCACCTTCACCTTCAGCTCCTCGGGGGAGAAATGTTTCACATCCAGGTTCACGTAGAATTTGTCCTTGTCCAGCCGCATCTGCAAAAACCAGGAGGTGGTTTCAGAAAAGAGCAAGAGCAAGGAGGTGGCTTCAGAAAAGAGCAGGTGAGGGTTGGAGCTGGAGAAAAGAATGCAGCAGATCAAGCTGGTCTCTACACACACACACACCCTGAGCTTTGTTTTGGGATCTGGTCTCAGTGGCTCTGTCCCTTGCTGGCCTTGCATGAGTGCCCATCCCTACAGGACCTGAGATTCTCCACCTGAATTGCTTCAAACTGACTCTTGATTTCAAGCTGACTCTTTGTTACGGCAGCCAGAGCCTGGGTCACTAAACCGAGAGGGACATTATGCAAGGATTAAAATAATACTTTCACTCCTTCTGCTTGGAATTGCTCCTCCAGCTCCTTGTAAACAAGGCAGTTGACTTACAGGACAGGCAAAAGCCTCTTGGCTCAGCCCCTGGAGTGAGGAGGCGCCTGCTCCATGATCCTCTGGGTCCTGGATGTTATTAAAACGCTGTTTTTAATGGGCAGGGGTGGTTTAGACCAGGCCCCTTTTCCCTCAGCAGCCACGGGCTCTGCCAGGAGGATCCCACTGCCCCGTGCTCTTGGCTGCTCAGGTGGGAGTGGGGTTGAAAGACCGGCACAGAGGGCTGGGAAATCAGGGAGATGAGAGAAATTAGGGAAATTAGGGATCCTCCTTTCCCCTGGCAGCTGCTGGGGTGATCTGCCCTGCACACTGAGCTCAGTGTTCCCATCGCTATCCAGCCTCGCTCCAGCCCAAACAACGCGGAGGCGCAAACACGGCGCCTTTTCCCCCAGCCTTTTTCCTGAAAAAAAATCCCAAAAACACCACCTGTGAGCATCTTCCAAGCTCTCAGCTCTGCTGGGCCTCCAGAGCCAGCAGGTTGTGCCACAAAGAGCCCGAAGAAGCAAAGGTTACCTCCGAGAGTCCTGTCTCTAGCCAACTGGGCATCCGAAGGATGGGGGATCTCATCAGGAAGGGGCTGAAGCTGGGGGAAACAGGGAGCAGCTCCGACTCCGGCAGGTGCTCCCCGAAAATCTGGTCAAAGATACGACTCGGTGCCAACCAAGAGAAGAAAGGTCTGCGGATCAGGGGGTTGTGGATGGTGATATCCATTGGAGAGCGCTGGAGGAGCCTGGCCAACAACTGTGCTGCAGTGCCGTGCCGACAGCGGGGACAGCTTTATACCCGTGCAGCTGGCCTGGCCTTCCACCCCCCCGAGGCCTCTTGAACAGTGGTGTCAGGGATTTTATTGTCCCACTCCTGGGCTGGGCCCTTCGGCGGTGCCCAGTCGCTGTCTGAGGGATTTGAGCGCTCTGCTGAGGAGGAGGGGGGCAGGGGCCAGAGGAAGGAGAGGAGCCCAATGGGGCAGCAAAGAAGCCAGAGCATCCCGGCGCCCGCCCTGCTGCCCACGTGCTGTTTATCCACAGTCCCAGGCGGCCTTGGCCAGTGTTCCCAGCTGCTCTGGATGCCAGGGGATCAATGCAGCTCCTATCTTTGGCTCCCAGGGACAGGGACAAGGGGCTGTTGTTCCCGCTGATGGCACCGGGGCTCCGGCTCCAGCATCACCCACCGGAGCTGTGCCTGCCCCCGAGGGAGCCCCAAAACCAGGGCTGGGGAAGGTGCCAGGAGGGCTTTGCTGGGGTGGTCCTGGTGCTGCAGCTCTCCCCAGCGAGCCCTGCTGCCCTCACGGTGTGTGTGAGTGAAGGATGGATCTCTCCACTGACACCCCTTGTCTTCTGCCCACTGCAGAACACGTTTTTCTGGAGGGAGGACCCCCACGCTGTGAGCCCAGAGAGAACCTGGGCATGCTCACGGTGCTGCAGGGCACCCAGGGGTGCAGAAATCTCTGTCTGCCCCTGCCCCTGCACTAACCTGCCTTCCTGCAGCTCTCCTCCTAATAATTCACGCTTTTATTTTGATTCCTGCCTCGCCCGAGAGCCCAAATCACAGCAATGGGTTCAGCCTAGCAACTGGTGAAGGGCAAGAGCTTGTCTGCCTGCGAGAGCTCGCAATTTAAACACAATTTCTGGCTCGGAGGCGCTGCCAGCTCTGCCAGCCCTTTGCAAAAGGCTCTGAGCCTCTTCCTCTTGGCTTGCCTGCGAGAATAGGCAGTGGGATTTGCTCTGTGCAGCAGCCCAGGCCATAAATACCCTCTCCAAGTCCCCATGACATCAACAGCACTGCACCTGCTGTCCTGCACTGCGGGCCTCAAGGAAAGCTCTGGTTTCAGGGCGTGCAGAGCTCAGCTGGGCACTCCTCCCCTGCTGCAGCCCACCTCAGGAAAACTGGGTTTCCTCCAGGGTTAGCTGGTGATGTCTGGCCTCAGAATTTCTCCAAGACTTTGTGCCAAAGCCCCGGCCAAGGGAAGAGCCCGGGCAGGCAGCAGGGCTCGGGATGGGGCAGCAGTGGGATCTGGATCCTGCTCCACTCCCTGAGCCCTTCACCACTAAAGGAGCAGAAGGCTTGAGGGAAAATCAGACTCCTCACTCAGGGACTGGGAAGGGTTTGAGGGCTCACAGTGGGGTGTGGGCAGTGGTTTCATTACACAACCTGAACCAGCAGCAGCCACCCACAGGGGCTCAGGGCCACCAGTTCCAGTGCCAGGTGCTCCCTGAGCCGGCTCCAAGGAGCCTCCTTTGCTTTGGAGCAGCACAGTCTGGGATCCATCCCACTGCCCTCAGCCCTTGGGTGCGGGCTGTGCTCGGCTGTCCATCCATCCCCTGCTCCAGAAAGGCCCCTCAGAGGCTGGGGGGACATGCAGGGGGTCCCCAAGGTGTCCCTGGGTGCAGGCAGTGCCTTGCCCTCCTTGTTGGAATGCAGCGAGAAGCTTCCCTGGCCCGATGGGGCTATTTTGGTCCAGCTTTTTTATCACACACTCCTCCCTTTGGAAGCCACCCAGCTGGAGCCTTGCAGCCTTCACTCGGAGAGGCAGCGAGGGCTGGGAAGGAAGGAGGGAAGGGAAGGAAGGAGGGAAGGAGGAAGGTGCCCATCCTGCAGACTCCATGGCCGCCCGCACTGTGCCCCACGCCTACCCCATGAGCTCCGAGTACGAGTTCGCCAACCCCAGCAAGATCTACGACCAGAACTTTGGAGAAGGTAGGGAAGGGGGTGGGATCCTCCCCTCTGCTGCAGGAGGGATGGTGGGATTCCCTCGGGGGAGCTTGAGCTCCAGACAGGGGGAAGCTGGACATGAGGAGTTTGGAGTGCAGGAGCCTGGATCAAATCAGGGAATAGCCAGGGGGAAAACAGGGAATAACAAGCGAATAGCCAGGGAATATCCAGGGGAAAACTAGGGAATATCCAAGGAACATCTAGGGAATAATGAGGGAATAGCCAGGGAATAGTCAGGGAATAGCCAGGGGAAAACCAGGGAATAACAGGGAATAGCCAGGGAATATACAGGGAAAAATCAGGGAATGACGAGAGAATAGCTAGGGAAAAACCAGGGAATATCCAAGGAATATCCGGGGAATAATGAGGGAATAATCATGGAATATCCAAGGAATAACCAGGGAAAAACCATGGAAAAAACATGGAAAAACCAGGGAATAACCATGGAAAAACCATGGAAAAATCAGGGAATAAGCAGGGACTAGCCAGGGTCCCTCTCTCTTCATGTCCACTTCTCCATCCATGCCCACTGCCGCCTGTCCCGTCCCTCCCTCATGCCAGCCATGCTCTGGCATTCATGCACATGCTGTGAAAACATGGATCGAAATCTCTCAGGGGAGGGGAGGAAAAGCTTTTCCAGCCGGGGGGGACGTGCAGAAAAGCTGAGCTGGGGCGTTCAGCACAAAGCTGGGCAGTGGCCGGCCGAGGGGAAGGAATGTGGGCAGCAGCAGAACCATTCAGCACCAGCACAACAGCGTGAAAAGGCAAAAAGCTCCAAGGAAAGCCCTCTGGACAATGGCACACAAAAGGCCTTTAGTTCCTCAGGGCGGTTTCTGCAGCATCAGCAGTTTCCATGCCCATTGCTGGCTGCGGGCTCTGCTCTGCGCAGCTCCCCGAGCACCCACCGGGCCCCAACATGTGAAGCTGGATGCCAGCCCTGGGGCACACGGAGCCTGGCAGGGATGTGGCTCTGGGTGTGTTTTGGGCACACGAAGGTGGCAGCTGTGGCAGGCTCCACCCTCGCTGCGCTGATGTGGCAATGCCAAGGTGTCCTCCGGGTCCCAAACCCCTCCTGTGTGCTGCTCGGCATCAGTGTGACCAACCAACACGATCCAAATTTATTTTTCACGTTAAACTATGGTTATAGATCCTGTAGATTGTTTTTCGTGCATCAGCTCATCGGCCAGCTCGCCTTGTCCATGAGGCAGTACTCATCCCTTAGGGAATTGGGTTGGCTGCAGCTCACAGCCTTCAGGGCCTCCTTCATCTTATTCTTCTTGTCTTGGTTTCTTGGTTTTCTTGGTTTCTTGGTTTTCTTGTTTCTCAGGGTCTTCTTCTTATTTTCTTCTTAATTTTTTTCTTACTTAGCCCCATTTTTCTCAGTAACCCTGATGGATTCCTGAGGGTTCTGATAACGTAACTGCAGGTGGTTTGATAAGATCGCTCACAAACAGTTTGGCTGGAGCATCAGA
This sequence comes from Sylvia atricapilla, assembly GCF_009819655.1. Lineage (NCBI taxonomy): Eukaryota > Metazoa > Chordata > Aves > Passeriformes > Sylviidae > Sylvia > Sylvia atricapilla. The sequence goes on from NC_089162.1 coordinate 5,587,563, forward strand.
ACGGCCTGTTGGGGTAGACACACCGCTCCAACCCCGGAATTCCCAAAACCCCTTTCCAAAAAAACCCCTCACCGAGTCTCCTTTGCAGGCGTGTCCCCGTCGGAGATTCTAGCCCCTGCTCTGTACCACGGCTACTACATCCGACCCCGCCTCAACAAGCAGCTGGAGAGGGGCACCTCGGAGATCTGCCTGAACCAGCACAAGTTCCAGGTGTTCCTGGACGTCTGCCAGTTCCTGCCCGACGAGCTCAGCGTGCGCACCGTGGACAACCTGCTGGAGGTGGCGGGGCAGCACCCGCAGAAGGCAGATCGCCACGGCTTCGTCTCCAGGGAGTTCACCAGGACCTACATCCTGCCCCTGGACGTGGACCCTTTGCTGGTCAAGGCCACCCTGTCCCACGATGGCATCCTGAGCATCGTGGCTCCGCGGACGGGCAAGGAGCTGAAGGCCAGAGTGAACGAGGTGAAGATAACGCAGCAGGAGCAGCCGGTGGGGAAAGAAGAACAGGCTGAGGAAGGGAATGAGAAGGAAAAATCCTAAAGGCTGAAGATCTGGGAAGGTGGGGAGGGGACAGGGGTGGGGAACCCGCAGTGCCAGGTCCCTGTTTGTCACCGTCAGTGAGCCTGAGGCAGCCACACTTCTGCTTCTCAAGGCTGATGGATGGGGAAAAACCCCAAAAAACAACAGACTTGGGGCTGGGAAAAAGAGTGGGACTGAAGTGTGAGTGTGAGTGAGTGTAATGCAAGTTTTCTCCTAGGTCAGCTCCCCGTGCAGGGAGCTCTGCTCTCACCCCGGGGTCACTGTACCCTCACCTGGGAGGCTGTGTCTCAGTGGACTGTGCTCTAGCCCAGAAGGGCACTGGGAACAGAGAAAAGGGGATCCCAGAGCTGCCTTCTGAGCTGGTGCTGGAGTACTGTGGCCGTGGGAGGTGGGTGTTGGTCTGTAAAAGTGCCAGCAGCAGTCAGGATGAGAGAGGAATAAATCTGCCTCTGCTCTTGTCGTGTTTGCCTCGGGTTGGTGTTGCTCCAGTGCAGCAGGAAGGATGGACAGTGCCCAGCTGTGGGAGTGGCACCAGTGGGGACATGGAGGGACTGTGGCCACCTCTGTGCTTCACTCTATCATTGTTTGACACGAGAGGAAGATGAGAGACTCCACAAATTTCAGCAGGCAAAGAGCACAGAGAAAAGGCTTTTATTGTCTAATTTTACTGCCTTTTATAAGGTGTTCCCACACAGACTGACCATGGTTGGGGTGAATAGGAACGACACCTCTCTGATCCCACTGGTTAAACCAGAGAAACAGCAAAACCCCAACTGGAGAAAGGCTGTTTGGAGAGAGGAGAGTTGTTGGCCAGGATTGTTTTAGAAGAAGCTTTCTTGAGAGATTTTTTCCTTGGGAAAATCCCTCAGGCCCAGAAATACCAGCCCCACATCACCCCCCTGGGCCAGCTGCTGGTTTAGGGAGCCCAGAGCGAAGTCACCTCAAGGACAAAAGGGTGAGGAGCCCTTAGAAGGTCCCTGAGCATCTCCAGACCTGCAGCTGGAACGAGCCCAAGTTAATAAATCCATTCCCAGCCGCAGCTCAGCCCTTCAGTCACGGGACACCCTTCACACACAGACCCCTGTGAGGGGCCCGAACCCCAAAATATCCCCAAAATATCTGCTCAGCCCCCACTGCCTGCCCTATGTGTGAAGGCAGGAGAGGCTGGATTTGGCCCCTTCACAGACACTGAGCAATGTCCCCGTGGTCCCGGGGTGGGGACAGGGATCGTGTGTGCTGCTGGCGCTGGCAGCTGCTGCCCCAGGGCTCAGCAGGTGACACTTGCCACCCTTGTGTCGTCAGGGCCCAGCCGGGCACACAAAATGCTGTGTCAGTGGCTAAATTCGGGGGTGCCTGGCGTGCCTGGGTGAGCACGGAGGGGAGAGGAGGCTCCAAAACCCTCGAGGATGTAAATTCCTCCTCTCCCTGGGGCTCTGCCTCCACCCCACCGTGGGGCCAGGAATGCCTGGGGACAGGGATGCCCCGCTCAGGAGCCTGCCCAGCACAGCCCTGGGGAGCTGCAACACAGACAGGAGGCTGATTTTTGTCCCCTGCCAGGAAATGTGGAACCCAGAGCAGAGCAGAGCTCTGCCCGGCTATTTTCAGCTCTTTTGTGTTCCGGATGAGGAGCAGCCCTGCCTGCCAGGCTCGGGGGGCACAGGGAGGGTGGCTGAGCCCAGAGCACAGCAGATAACCGCGGTGTCTGACCTGCTGAAGGGGAACCAGATAAAGTGTCGGAATTAAAAAGAAAAATCACCTTTACGACAGGCATTTTGTAAGTCATATTAATAACGACTCCAGGCGTAATTCTGGGACTTTCAGTCACCTGCATCCCACTCACCCAACCCCGGAGGGCTGAGCTGCTGAGCCCTGTGCTGAGGGCACAGCCCCGTGCGTGTGTGGGGGCTCATTTCCCTCTTCCCCCCGTCCTAAAAGTCTCCCAGACACGTTGTGGCAGCAGCTCTCAAAGGCTTCTCTCTGTCCCTGCTCTGTGACAAATGCTGCTGGAGCCTCTGCTCACGGTTGGGATGAACTCCTGTGGCTGGGGATGGCAAACACCTGAGCCTGGAGCTGGCCAGGGAGGGCACACATGGCACAGCCAGGGCACACATGGCACAGCCAGGACACACATGGCACAGTCAGGACACACATGGCACAGCCAGGATACACACATGGCACAGCCAGGACACACATGGCACAGCCAGGACACATGGCACAGCCAGGACACACATGGCACAGCCGGGACAGACATGGCACAGCCAGGACACATGGCACAGCCAGGACACACATGGCACAGCCAGGACACACACATGGCACAGCCAGGACACACATGGCACAGTCAGGACAGACATGGCACAGCCAAGACACACACATGGCACAGCCAGGACACAAATGGCACAGCCAGGACACAAATGGCACAGCCGGGACAGACATGGCACAGGAAGGACACATGGCACAGCCAGGGCACACATGGCACAGCCAGGACACACACATGGCACAGCCAGGACACACACATGGCACAGCACATCACCAGGACAGACATGGCACAGCCAAGACATATGGCACAGGCAGGACACAGGTGGCACGGGCAGCACCAGCAGGTGACACCTGTCCCTGCCCCGAGGGAGCCCTGAGGGCTGCCAACAGCACACGGCCGGGGCTGGGGCCGCGCTGGGAGACGATTCTGAGACAAAAGGAGCTCCCCAAACCCTGCGGGGCTCTGTCCCTCGTCTCTGACAGCCGATGCCAGCTCGGGGTGTGTCTGTACCACTGCTGTCCCCGTGCCGGAGGGACCGGGACACTGTGGCCGTAAAACCGCCCCGAATTAGAGGTGACGACACAATTCCGTGCCCTCCCCAGCTCTTCCCCACCCTGGTTTGGCTCTCCCGTCTTCATCCTCCCCGCTCGGGGCGCTTGTGCTGTGCGGGTGTCACAGCCCTGTCACACAGGACCGGGGCTGGCAGTGCCCGGGGGCGGGCAGGGCTGTCCCCGCCGTGTCCCCGCCGTGTCCCCGCAGTGTCCCCGCCGCTCCCATCGCCCAGACACAGCCTGGGGAGGGAATGCGGAGCGGCAGCCAAGCGCTCCCCGGCGCTGCCAATGTTTTTTTGACGCTTTTCTGTTTCTCTGGCGGAGCTCAAAGCGGCAGCTCCAGTGCCGGTGAGAGAGGCTGATGGGAACCGGCTCCCAGCCGGGCTTTTTTTCCCTTCCCCTCCTTCCCCACAAAGCGACAAAGCCCGAGTTATCCCAGAAATCAAAACAGACATTAAAACAACAGTGTCTGCGGCGAGCCCAGAGACACGGAGTCTGCAGCTTCCCAGGCTCCTGGGAACACCTGGATTCTGCAGCAGCCTGGGAACTCGGAGTCCCGGCTCCCTGCCCCAGTCTAATCCCAAATCCTGGGGCGTTTCTCCTGCTCAGAGCCGAGGAGCAGTGTCAGAGCAAGGCTCGGGCTCTGCAGGTCTCAGTGCAGCTCAGAATCCTTCTCCGTGTGCCACTCCTGGACAGGTCCAGGCTTTGCTGTGCCCTCGGGTGGGTGACAAAAGGGGCTGTGAACCTGGCTGAGGCTACACCTGGAGTGGGAACCAGCTCCTGCCACAGAAAGGTGAATTAATGCCCCCAAAAGATGAATTAATGCTCCCAAAAGGGGAATTAATGTCCCCAGAAAGGGGAATTAATGCCCCCATAAAGGGGAATTAATGCCCCCAAAAGGGGAATTAATGCCCCCAAAAGGGGAATTAATGCTCACCCCCTTGCTGGACACCCCTGGAGGGATCAGACTGCACAGAACCGGGGCTGAGTGCCGGGTCAGGGCTGGGGGGCAGATTTACTGCTCAAGAATGACATTAAAATCATCTTTCAGGGGGTTCTGGTCTCTTCGACCTGCCTGAGATTAGCTCTCAGGAATTACCTACTCCTTATGTCCAGGAATGACCAGGGCTCTGGTCACCTGCCGCTCTCCAGGGCACACCACTGATACAATTGTATCTGTGTGGCTTTAGGAAGAGAATGGATTCAGGAAGAGAGAGGATTTAGGAAGAGAGAGGATTCCCACTGTCCCCAGGCCGTGGGGCAGCAGCAGCAGAGCTCAGCTGGGGAAAGAACTCCAAGAGATCTGCTCACCCCCAGGTGATGCCACAGGACACACACATGGCACAGCCGGGACACGTGTCACACCAGGTGATGCCACAGGTGCCACACAGGTGATGCCACACGTTTCTCCTGGTGGTGCAAGGACAGGAACAGGAGCTCCCACCCTGGGGCTTCTCCCTTTGTCTGCTCTGTCCCCTTCTGCATCCCCGCCCGGGGGACAGGGCACAGCACAGGGACAGAACACAGCACAGGGCACAGCGCAGGGACAGGGCACAGGGACAGGGCACAGGGACAGGGCACAGGGCACAGCACAGGGACAGAACACAGCACAGGGACAGGGCACAGGGAGGGACAGGGCACAACATAGGGACAGAACACAGCACAGGGACAGAACACAGCACAGGGCACAGCGCAGGGACAGAACACAGCACAGGGACAGGGCACAGGGACAGACAGGGACAGAACACAGCACAGGGACAGGGCACAGCACAGGGACAGGGCACACAGGAGGGACAGAACACAGCACAGGGACAGCCGCAGCCCGGTGGCCAGCCGCACGTTTCCCCGCAGGGACACGGGCAGAGGCGGCCCTGAAGCCGCGGGAAGGGAACGGGGACCAGCTCCGGTAGATGGCACACGGGACCAAACGCCGCCAAAGCCGGCGCTGGCAGACACTCCCCGAGCGGGCAGGGCCGGGCAGGAAGCAGGAAACAGGAGACGGGGCCGGGCACAGAAGGCTCGGGCTCCGCGGGGGACAGCGACAGCGACATGGGCAACCTGTGCGGCTGCGGCCGGCGCTGGTGAGTGCGGGGCGGGCACGGCGCGGCTCCCGCGGGGCCGGGGACATCGGAGCCTTGTGCCCGGCCGGCCCAGGCTCTGAGAGCTGCACCTGGCCGGGCAGGGACAGGTGAGCACGGGGACAGGTCACTGGGACACGGCACGATGGGGACAAGGAGGGCTTTTTGGTCACAGCTCAGCCCGGACAGTTTGGGAGGTGAAGATGGGAAGGAGCTGGTGGAAATCGCTGTTCTCATGTCGGCGCTGCCTGGCCAGGCAGACACCTCAAAGGTGTCCCTTTGAGGGGTCCCAATCACCCTTTGAGGGGTTCCTGAGTCCCCTTGAGAAGTCCCTGTGTCCCTTCGAGGGGTCCCTGTGTCCCTTCGAGGGGTCCCTGTGTCCCTTTGTGGAGTCCCTGAGTCCCTTTGATGGGTCCCTGTTTCCCTTTGCGTGGTCTCTATGTCCTTTTGAGGGTCCCTGTATCTCTTTGAGGAGTCCCTATGTCCCTTTGAGTGTCCCTATGTCCCTTTGATGGGTCCCTGGGTCCCTTTAAAGGGTCCTTGTGTCCCTTTGCGGGGTCCCTGTGTCCCTTTGCGGGGTCCCTGAGTCCCTTTAAGTGGTTCCTATGTCCCTTTGACGGGTCCCTGGGTCCCTTTGAGTGTCCCTGTGTCCCTTTAAGTGTCCCTGGGTGCCTTTGCTGGCTGAGCCAGCCCGCCCTGCCCTCACCACTGCAGCCCCTGTCCCTGCCTGCGCCTGTCGGGGGCTGATTTATGCTGGGGAAATCCTGGGCGCGTTGTTGGGATGCTGTGGCTCCTTCCCCCTGCGCGGGAGGGTGACACTGTGACGATCCCTGCTGGCTCCTGCGCCTCCCGCTCGCGGGGAAAGGGCATCCCCCGCTGCCAGGCTGGAATATTTTACACCTCTGGGCTGGAGTATTTTCCTCTCTGCGAGGGGAAGAGCCATAAATATCAGATAAAGCGCTGAGGACGTTCTCCTTCCGAGAAGTTTGTTGAAAGTGAGAGAAATTCATCCAGTTTTTAATAATTCCGAGAGGGCACAGCATCACCTAGTGGAGGAAGGCTCAGAGCTGAGGACGCCGAGGTTCTTCCAAGCCCTGAGCCTTGAGGAGTTCGGGATTTAGGAACAGGAGATGGAGGTGGAAGGCTGGTGACCCACCCAGACTCCCAGTTTTCATTTCCTCTGCCCCGTGGCAGAGGGTAAATGAGGCACGCAGGGCATGAGCAGGCGAGGCTCGGTCAGGGCTGCCTGGGGCACGGTCTGAGGGCTCGAAAGAAAAGCTGTCACAGCCGATTTATTCTGTCTGGGGAGTTATTGGTGAAGGGATTGTGCCCCCGGGTCTGGGCAGGGCCCAGGCTCTCCCCATGGAAGTGGCACCAAAATGTGCCCAGAGAGGGAGAGATGCCCAAAGCCAGCCCCCAGGATTGTGTGGGGCAGGAATGGGGATTGTGTGGGGCAGGAATGAGGGTTGTGTGGGGCAGGAATGAGGATTCTGTAGGGCAGGGATCAGGATTGTGTGGGGCAGGAATGAGGACTGTATAAGGCAGGAATGAGGGTTATGTGGGGCAGGAATGAGGGTTGTGTGGGGCAGGAATGGGGATTGTGTGGGGCAGGAATGAGGGTTGTGTGGGGCAGGAATGAGGACTGTATAAGGCAGGAATGAGGGTTGTGTGGGGCAGGAATGAGGGTTGTGTGGGGCAGGAATTGGGATTGTGTGGGGCAGGAATGAGGGTTGTGTAGGGCAGGGATCAGGATTGTGTGGGGCAGGAATCAGGACTGTATAAAGCAGCAATGAGGGTTGTGTGGGGCAGGAATGAGGGTTATGTGGGGCAGGAATTGAGATTGTGTAGGGCAGGAATGAGGGTTGTGTGGGGCAGGAATGAGGATTCTGTAGGGCAGGGATCAGGATTGTGTGGGGCAGGAATCAGGACTGTATAAGGCAGGAATGAGGGTTGTGTGGGGCAGGAATGAGGATTGTGTGGGGCAGCAATGAGGGTTGTGTGGGGCAGCAATGAGGGTTGTGTGGGGCAGCAGTGGGGATGTGCTGGCCTCGGGCAGAGGGCAGCAGCAGTGTGGAGCAGGGCAGTTCTCTCAGGCTGGCAGCTCCCACACGTCTGACCCGCTTTGGAGGGCAGGGGAGAGGTTTCCCTGCTCCCATTTCCCGGGCCACACGTGTCCCCATCCCCGGGGAGCTGCCGGGCTGTGATTGCCCCACAGACAGGAATAGCTGCAGCCCACACCCTGCACTGCTCCCTGCACACAGGGAGGCAGCCAGGGATGGGTCTGCGGGCACAGAGGGGACAGACCCTGCTGCTGCTGCCTCTGGAGGTGCTGCTCTGCTGGAATCCTGCAGCTCTGAGTGCTGGGAGAGAGAGAAACTCCTGTAAAAGTGAGATCCTGCAGCTCTGAGTGCTGGGAGAGAGAGAAACTCCTCTAAAGGTGAAATCCTGCAGCTCTGAGTGCTGGGAGACAGGGAAACTCCTCAAAAAGTGCTGCTTTGGTGAGATCCTGCAGCTCTGAGTGCTGGGAGAGAGAGAAACTCCTCTAAAGGTGAAATCCTGCAGCTCTGAGTGCTGGGAGACAGGGAAACTCCTCAAAAAGTGCTGCTTTGGTGAGATCCTGCAGCTCTGAGTGCTGGGAGAGAGAGAAACTCCTCTAAAGGTGAAATCTTGCAGCTCTGAGTGCTGGGAGACAGGGAAACTCCTCTGAAGGTGAAATCCTGCAGCTCTGAGTGCTGGGAGACAGGGAAACTCCTCTAAAGGTGAAATCCTGCAGCTCTGAGTGCTGGGAGAGAGGGAAGTGCTCTGGCACACAAACCTGGGCGAGGAGACGCTGCAGACAGGGCAGGAGGAGGCTGAGAGCCCCACCAAGGGGTGCTGCTGTGATTTAACCCCCCAAATTCCCAGAGAGAACCCCCAGGTTTTGCCTGTGGAGGTGCCCCTGCGGAGCCTTGGCCAGAGCTGCCTTTAAGCCGGGCCTGGTTAATCATTACTGGCCATTCCTGAGCTCCGTGCCGCATTCCTGGGGGTTTTTGTTTTCCCGATGGAGTGCCAGGGCACGGCTGCACAGCCCGAGGAGCTGGCACAGCCCGTGGAGGTGGCACAGCCCTGCCTGGGGCTCTGTCCCCTGCCTGGGGCACTGTCACTGCCTGGGGCACTGTCCCTGCCTGGGGCTCTGTCACAGCCCTGCCTGGGGCACTGTCCCTGCCTATGGCTCTGTCACTGCCTGGGGCACTGTCCCTGCCTGGGGCACTGTCACAGCCTGGGGCACTGTCACAGCCTGGGGCACTGTCCCTGCCTGGGGCACTGTCACTGCCTGGGGCTCTGTCACAGCCTGGAGCACTGTCCCCTGCCTAGGGCACTGTCCCCTGCCTGGGGCACTGTCCCCTGCCTGGGGCACTGTCCCTGCCTGGGGCACTGTCCCCTGCCTGGGGCTCTGTCCCCTGCCTGGAGCACTGTCCCCTGCCTGGGGCACTGTCCCTGCCTGGGGCACTGTCCCTGCCTGGGGCACTGTCCCCTGCCTGGGGCACTGTCCCCTGCCTGGGGCTCTGTCACAGCCTGGGGCACTGTCCCTGCCTGGGGCACTGTCCCTGCCTATGGCACTGTCCCTCCCTGGGGCACTGTCCCTGCCTGGGGCACTGTCACAGCCCTGCCTGGGGCACTGTCCCTGCCTGGGGCACTGTCCCCTGCCTATGGCACTGTCCCTCCCTGGGGCACTGTCCCTCCCTGGGGCACTGTCCCCTGCCTATGGCACTGTCCCCTGCCTGGGGCACTGTCCCTGCCTGGGGCACTGTCACAGCCTGGGGCTCTGTCCCTGCCCTGCCTGGGGCACTGTCCCTGCCTGGGGCACTGTCCCCTGCCTGGGGCACTGTCCCTGCCTGGGGCACTGTCCCTGCCTATGGCACTGTCCCTCCCTGGGGCACTGTCACTGCCTGGGGCACTGTCCCCTGCCTGGGGCACTGTCACAGCCTGGGGCACTGTCACAGCCTGGGGCACTGTCCCCTCCCTGGGGCACTGTCCCTGCCTATGGCATTGTCCCTGCCTGGGGCACTGTCCCTGCCTGGGGCACTGTCACAGCCTGGGGCACTGTCACTGCCTGGGGCACTGTCCCTCCCTGGGGCACTGTCACTGCCTGGGGCACTGTCACAGCCTGGGGCACTGTCCCCTGCCTGGGGCACTGTCACAGCCTGGGGCACTGTCACTGCCTGGGGCACTGTCACAGCCTGGGGCACTGTCCCCTGCCTGGGGCACTGTCCCTGCCCTGCCTGGGGCACTGTCACAGCCTGGGGCACTGTCACTGCCTGGGGCACTGTCCCTCCCTGGGGCACTGTCACAGCCTGGGGCACTGTCACTGCCTGGGGCACTGTCCCCTGCCTGGGGCACTGTCACTGCCTGGGGCACTGTCACAGCCTGGGGCACTGTCCCCTGCCTGGGGCACTGTCCCTGCCTGGCAAAGGCACACACAGCATTCCCTGGAGCCCCAGCGCTGAGCCTGGAGCTCTGCCTGTCCCCTTGGAGCTGCCTGTCCCCTCAGCTGTGTGCAGGAGGGGACACACAAGGGTTGCCACCTGCTCCCCAGCCCCCTGAGGGTGACATTTCCTCCGTGCATCTGTCCCCAAAAGGGACACGAGTCCCCTGTGCCAGGTCCAGCCTGCAGGAGCTCGGCCCCAGGCTCTGTTCTTCCAGCTGGGGTGGGTTTGGCTCCTGCCCTCTCCTGGAGCAGATTTTGCCTCTCTCTGGGCACACAGGTACAGCTGAGGGGAGGGTTTGGCTGGGCTCGCAGCGAGGGCAGAGCTGGTTTGGTTTGGTTCTGCTCCAAGAGGCAAAGTGAGAACGGGACAAGTGTCTGAAACCTTCAGGCAGACAGCTGCTGCCTGGGCCAGGGGGCCAAGGCACAGGGAGTGGGGCTGGCACAGCAGCTGACCCCAAAAAATGGGGCTGGGGCCAGCTGGGGGGGTCTGAGGGGCATCCTGAGCCCTGTGCCCTGGAGCTGGGCTCTGGAAATGGAGCTGCAGAGCTCCAGAGAGGAGTTGTGGTTTTACACCACAGGGACACAGACTCTGAGATTCAGAAGGCTGAAAATGGCTCCTTGATTTTCGGGCTGTTTCTCCCTTTTATACCATTTCACACAGCCCAATCTGATTGGTGACACAGAGACAAACCTCTTCACTGCCGTTGGTCAGAGCAGAGGGACATCAAGAAGAAATCCCTCCTGGGGAAAAGAAATGAAAATATAGGCACAGTTCACAAAAATCACTCCACTGTTTACAGAGAATTCCCTAAAACATTTTCAGAAAACCAAAACCCCTCAGGCACGGAACCAGGGCTCCACTGGTTTATACTTTTATATTATTTTATACTATTATCTCCCTTTTATACCATTTCACACAGCCCAATGTGATTGGTGACACAGAGACAAACCTCTTCACTGCCATTGGTCAGAGCAGAGGGACATCAAGAAGTCCCTCCTGGGGAAAGGAATGAATAACAAAGTTACAGCTACAAAAACATTTCTCCTGTTGACAGAAAATTCCCTGGGAAAAGGATTTCAGAAAACCAAACCACCTCAGGCAGGGAAGTTCTCCTTGCTGGGGATGCTGCTGGGACAGGAGGGTGGGCAGGGAGAGCTGGGGCTGGCTCTGGGGTGAGCTCTGGGTGTGTCCCACAAGGAGGAAAGTCATCCTCACACCTCCCCTTTGGACATTTCCCCTGCTGGAGTCACTCGGTGGGTGTGTCACACTGTTTGGGTGTGGCTCTCTGCTGGCTCTCCCTGGGCCTGTCCTGTGGTCCCCAGGGGTGCTTTGGGATGCTGGTTTGGGGATTTTCAGGGTTTGGGGTTTGATGTGAAATCTCTCTGATTTCAGGAGGTGCCCTTCGCTTTTCAAAAGGAAGAAAGAGAAGCAAGGTAAGGATGTGTGGCAATGCTTTGGAGGTGACACAGGGAGGTGACACCAGTGCCTCAGCCTGAGGTCCCCTCCCACACTCCTTCTGTACTTCACCTTCCTCAGCAGGAATTCGAGGCAGCATTTCTTTCAATTTTAAAGCAAGGAGGGTGATGAGCCACGGCGTTTGGCCAGGGGAGAGGAGAACTTTAGCCTTTAAAATAACCACGTCCCACCCCAAAACACACCCAAGTGCTCTCCAGCTGCATCCTCCTCCTGCAGGAGCCGCACACTCTGTCTGACAGAGTAAAGTGCACTCCTCAAGCCCTGTCCTGTGGTCTTTGGACTCTGCTGGGCAAAACATGTTTGCCAGGCAGCAGAGGGAATAACCAAGTTAAAAGTGGCTCTGACTCCTCGAGGGCTGACAAGGAGCTCTCTGTGCTGTGGCTGTGGCTCCTGCCAAGAGCTCTGCTGTCCACAGCCTGCTGGCACCCTGAGGAACCTTATTTTTCCCCAAAGAAACAAGCCCAGGCTTTCTTCTTGCAGGCATCAGGGCTGAGCGAACCAGATGAGGTGGAAATGTGATTTGTGCCCAGTGGGCAGAGCCCACGGGCCAACACGGCGTTGCTGCGTGCCCGGTTTTTATTTTCCCAAAATAAAGTGTTTTAAGCTGACCTCCTGGTGTTTCTTTTGCAGGGGCTAATGTGAGGCAAGAGACTCAGCAGCAGCAGCCTGGCAGGAAGGTAAATAACTTGCCAGAGGGATTTTTTTGTCCTAAGTGTGTGTTGAGGAGACAGAGCTGCCCTGGGCTCTGCGGGCTGGGAGGACACGGGGCAGAACTGAGAGCCACAAATCCTCTCATCCTGCAGCCTCTGAAGTGCCCATGGCTTGTTTATCCACACTTTTTTTTTTTTTTTCCTGCCCCTAAAGTGAAGTAGGAGAATCCCAGAATACAGAATCCCAGAATCCCAAAATACAGAAGCCCAGAATTCCAGAATACAGAATGACAGAATCCCAGAATCACTGAGTTGGAAGAGACCTCCAAGACCATCGAGTCCAACCCAACCCCGACACCTCAACTAAACCCTGGCCCCACATCCAGTCTGTCCTTAAACCCATCCAGGGGTGGTGACTCCACCACTCCCAGAGCAGACTTTATCCCTATTCCAATACTTTATCACCCTTTCTATAAAAAACCTTTTCCTGATATCCAACCTGTATTTCCCTCGGTGCAGCTTGAGGCTGTGTGCTCTTTTTCTGTCAGTGCTGCCTGCAGAAGGAGCCCAGCCCCACCTGAGCACAGGCACCTCTCAGGGAGTTGTAGAGAGTGATCAGGTCACCCCTGAGTGTCCTTTTCTCCAGGCTGACCACCCCCAGCTCCCTGAATCCCACAGCTTGGTTTATTTTGGGGTTTTTTTTCCCCCCCAAAAAAGGTCCCCACGTATGAGGACGTCCCGGATGTCCCTGTGTACGCCACGGTGAGGCAGCCCAAGGCTGTGCAGCAGGAGGAGAACATCCACTACGCCGACATCCAGGTGTTCTCCAAGGCTCCCGAGCGCTCGGCGGCCCAGGTGAAGAACCTGCAGCTGCAGAACGCCACCGAGTACGCCACCCTCAACTTCCCCAGGGCCAGGCTGAAGTATGACAGCAAAAACGGGACCTTGGTGTAAAAGGCTGGAGTGGCCTCGGCCTCCTCCTTCAGCGGGAGAAGGAGTTCCCAGCTGTAGGTGCAGGGAGAGCTCATGGACGCGTCTGGGGGATTGGAGAGGCTGCGGCTCCCACTCCAGACATTCCCACTGAGGAGGTTCCCGCCGGATTCTGCTGGGAAAAAGCATCTCCTCCTCTCTGAGGAGCTGCCCCTGGAGCTGGCAGCCCGTCTCCTGCCGGTTCTGTGGGGTGCTGCTGGGCTGGGGAAGGCTCGGGGGCCGCAGGGAGGAAATCCAACCCGATCCTCTGCGGTGGCACTGCTCCAGCCGAGCGCTGCCTTTGGGAATTCAGGGATTCAGGGCTCCCAGATTTCAACCTTGGTTATTTTAAACTAAAAGGAGGTTTTGGAGCAGGGTTTCGTGCCAGTGTTAAAGCTCTGAGTGTACAGAGTGACCCGTGGGTGGTGCTGAGGGGACAGGAGACCTTCAGCAGGATCTGTCTCCTTCCAGCAGCTGCCCGGTCCTGTGTGCATCCCCTTCCCCCATAACCAGTGTTCTCCAGCTCCTGGCAGCCAGAAATGCAGGATGAGGAGGGCACAGAACCATTTCTGTCACTGGGATGCTCAGAGGTGCATCCTCACTCCTCTGTGCAAACTTCCTGGCTCTGACTGGAACGAAGCAAGGGAAATTTGGCAATTTAGCTGCAAATCCGCCTGTACTTAGGGCAGTTCTCAGAGTCCAGCAGCTGCCTGGGACACTGGGAATGAATCCTGGGCAGCCTCAGAGAGGACTCGGACTTTGCCTCCACTTTCCCCTGGTTTTGCGCTGCCAGCCCTGGCTGTAAAGGCCGGTGACACAGAGCACACACACTTTGGGTTATCAGCTCCACCTCTGAGAACCCGCTCCTGGATTTCCAACAGCGTCAATAACTCACTGCGGCAGTGCCCAAAGGGTTTCTGTCACCGGGCAGCCCTGGGGCTCCCCAGACACCATCTGCAGGCACTAACCCAGCCCTGGCACCTCCTGCTCCTCCGCCGTGGCTGCAGGGCTCGTTTTGGGGTCTTTAGAAATGGTGCCTTCTATAAACACACGGAGCTCTGTGTTTTATAACTCAGCCAGCCGAGTTCCCTTCTGGGAAGCACCGAGGAGTTCCTGCTGCTGGTGAGAAGTGAAGCTGCTCCGGGCTCTGCGCGCCGAGGTGCGAGTGTTTGAGGACCAATCTTCCAGGTTTTCTACGTGTTTTCCTGAGTGCCCGAGCCCCTGGAATGGTTTTTTTATCTTTATCTCCCGTTCTTTGCGGGGCTCCCACATCGCCCTCGGGGCTGTTCTGGGGGCGCAGCTCATCCCGGAGACAATTCCCTGCTCCCACGGCGCTGGTTTTCCCTCCAGGCTTTCCAGGGGGAATTGTGGAAGCCGCGTGTTCTGCAACAGGGATTTTCCTGAAGGACTCAGGTTTGCAGTGAATGTTAAAATCCTCTGCGCTTTGCCGTGCGTGCCAAACGAGCGTCGGTGTGTCATTAAAGATGCAATATTTAGTTTGAAGCGATAAATCCGCACTTTGGCGAGGTTTTGAGGGGCTGGGGGGACACGTCGCAGGTCCCGCTCCCGGGGCTGGGCAAAGGCTTCTCTGAGCTGGCTCCGATCCCGATCCCGATCCCGATCCCGATCCCGGCCCCCAGCCCGGGGCGGGGCCAGCTCCATCCCGCCCCCGTTCCCACGGCAACCGGGGACGCGCTCCGGGAGCAGGTATGGCCGGAGTGCGGGTCCCGGTGCTCATCCCACTCCATCCCATCCCACCCCATCCCATCCCACCCCATTCCATCCCACTCTATCCCATCCCATCCATCCCATCTCACCCGATCCCACCCCATCCCATCCCACCCCATCCCATCCCATCCCACCCCATCCCTCCCCATCCCATCCCACCTCGTCCCATTCCCATCCCATCCCATCCCACCCCATCCCATCCCATCCCACCCCATCCCATCCCACCCCATCCCACCCCATCCCCCCCATGGATCCCACCCCATCCCTCCCCACCCCATCCCATCCCACTCTGTGCCCCCCATGGATCCCATCCCATTCCCACAGGTTCAGGTCCTTGATGGATTTACTTTCCCCTCCCCAGGTTTGGGGCTGCCGGGCCCTTCCCCTGGCGCCGAGGTGACCCCAGCATGGGGACCCTGATGGACACGGTGCCCCGTCACCCCCCACAGCCTCCTGCACCCTCCGTGAGTGCCCAGCGGCCTTCTCCGTGTCCTTGCTGTCCCTTGGGGAATCCACGGGGACCTTGGGGCGGTGACACCGGGGCAGCCGTGGCTTTAGGCAGCTCTTTGGGTTACTGCTGCAGGCGCGGCCCCACAAACCCCACGGGTGAATCCCTGCTCCAGCCTCCCGTGGTTTTTATCCCCCTCCAACCACGATTTTAGTGACCAAGAGTGTGCAGGGACAAGGGTTGGGGTCATGCTGCGAGTGGCCAGGAGATGGCAATGCCACCAACAGGACTGCCACCACCGCGGGCTGGGAGGTCACTGACCCTGGGGACATCCTTTGGGATATCCTTACCCTGGTGATGATTCCTTTGGGGAAATTCAGGGACAGTTCTGAAGCATCATTCCAGTTGGTGATGAAGTTTCTGGCAAAAGCAGCGTTGAAAGGCACCTTTGGGGTAAAACCGGCAGGAAAACACAAAACTGCCACGAGCAGCTGGGATTGGCAGCCTGAAACACAGAGAGGAAATCAGAATTAAATTTTTTATAAGTTATTTTCGGCTCACAAACCCACCCCAGCCCCATTTGTGCCCCCTGAAATGGGCAGAAGGGTGGCTCAGCACGTCCAGCCTGCGTCCTATTCTGGCGTTCAGACAGAGATAAGAAACCTCCTGCAGAAGCAAATCTTTGATGAGCAAACCCCTGAGCAGGACTGGACCCGAGCCTGGCAGGGAAAAGGAGAATGTCCGGAACATTTGGAACATTTTGCCTTTGCTGTGCTGGTGTTGGGGCTCTGCGGGAGGGAAAGGGGAGGAAAGGGAGCCCCTGGATCCCAAACTTCAGTCCCAGCTCTTCTTGGCTGACCCAAAAATGTCAGCACCCTTCCCTGTTCTAATATAAATCCTCTAAAAATATTAAAATTCAGGTGGTAAATATATATATATATTGTAATAATTATAAATACATGTGATAATTATCAGTCAAGGATGAAAGGGAGCCCCTGGATCCCAAACTTCAGTCCCAGCTCTTCTTGACCAACCCAAAAACCTCAGCACCCTTCCCTGTTCTGTTTCAAATCCTCTAAAAATATTAAAAATCAGGTGGTAAATATATATATATATTGTAATAATTATAAATACATGTGATAGTTATCAGTCAAGGATGAAAGGGAGCCCCTGAATCCCAAACTTCAGTCCCAGCTCTTCTTGGCTGACCCAAAAACCTCAGCACCCTTCCCTGTTCTAATATAAATCCTCTAAAATGTTAAAAATCAGGTGGTAAATATACATAATGTAATAAATATAAATGCATGTGATAAATTACCAGTCAAGGAGAGCATTTTAAACTCCACAGTGGAAGCCCAGAGTGTGTTTTGTTGCTTTTCCCCTCAAAAATCAGGTCACTTTTTTATCTCCTGGGAGAACCACTCGGTTTCCCCACAACATTTTATTGGAATTGCGCCGGCATGAGCTACTCAATTGCATTTAAAATAATAAAAAAGGAGGTTAAATATTTATTTCGTGGCATTTTGAAGCTCAGAAGTCAGCGGCATCAGGGCTCCAAGCCCCCAGCAGCTCCAGCTTACAAGGCTTTGTGCAAAGCCTCGCTGTAATCTGTTGTTTTGCTTAACAGATGTGGCTCAGGATGGAGGAAAACACCCAAATCTCCACTCCCAGGGAATTATAAAAAGCAAAGACAGCAAAACGTGAATAATTTAAACCCCTCCTCCTTTTGGGGAAGGGACCTGTTGCTCCTCTCTCTGTATTTTACCTGCGGCAGGTTAAAAATAGTGAAATGATCTCATTGGTTTGTCCTCAGGATGCTTCAACACTTGGGCAGAGGAAAGGAAAATGCTGTTTTTATAAATGTGTGTGACATTAGAAAGGCCTGCGGAGGTGTTCTGGACCCGGAGTCGGTGCTGGCAGTGGAGGGGGGTTCACTTTTTATTTCTTTCCTCCCGGTAAAGTGACACCGGCCTGGGGATATTCGAGACTTAGTGGTGTGATGGGAGCGCTAATTGCTGGGGAGATCGAGCCGGGGCTGGGGGTGGTTTGAAGGTTTTTCTCTAGGGTTTGGTGCCTTTTTTTTTTTTTTTTTTTTTTAATTAATTTTTTTTGTGGGGTTTTTAGTTGGTGGTGGTTTTTTGTGTTTGGTTTTTTTGTTGTTGTTGTTGTTTTGTTTTGGTTTTTTGTTTTGTTTTTTGGGTTTTTTGGGGGGGTTAGTGTGTGTTTGTGGGGGTTTTTTGTGATTTTTTTGGGCTTTTTTTAGTTTTTTGAAGTTTTTTTGTTTGGTTGTTTTTGGGTGGTTTTTTGTTTTAGTTTTTGGTAGTTTTTTTGTTCGGGTTTGGTTTTTTTGTTTGGGTTTGTTTTGTTGTTTTTTTTCTTTTTTTCCCTTTGGGTTTTTTGGGGTTTTTTTTTTTGGGGGGGGGGGGTTGTTGTTGTTTGGGTTTGGTTTGGGATTTTTTGGGGTGGGTTTTTTGTTTGTTTGGAGCTTTTTGTTTGTTTTATTTTCTTGTTGTTTTTGAGGGTTTTTTTTTATCTGGTTTGGGGTTTTTTTGGGTTAGCATCACCTCCCTCCTCCTTCCTTCCTCCTCCTCCTCCTCTCTACCCCCACACCAAACAAAGTGCACGGCGAGTTCGGAAAAAAAAAATCCCATTTACACAACGATTTTTTTATTTTAATTTTTTTTGGGGGGTGTTTGGGTTTTTTGGGGTTTTTTTGTTTTTGGGGGGTTTTGTTGTTGTTGTTTTTTTGTTGTTTTTTTTTTTTTTTCTTCCCCGCAAATGAGTTTCAGATGGGGTGGGTTTTTTTTTTTTTTTTTTTTGTTGGTTTTGGGGTTTGTTTTTGGTTTTGTTTTTGGGGTTTTTTTGTTTGTTTTTTTTTTGGTGGGGTTTTTTGGGTTTTTTTTGTTTTTTTGGTTTTTTTGGGTTTTTTTTGGTTGGTTGGGTTTTTGTGGGTGTTTTTTTTGTTTTGTTTTTTTGGGGTTTTTTTTTTTTTTTTTTTTTTTTTTTTTTTTTTTTTTTTTTTTTTTGTTTTGTTTTGTTTTGTTTTTATTATTATTATTACTATTTTTTTTTCCCTCCTCCCCGCGCTCCTCCATCTCATCAAAGCCTCGGCGTTGCCGTGACAACGCGGTGACATCCGCGCTCCCTCCTCCCGGCCGAGCATGCCCAAAGGCGGCTCCGCTCTGCCCCGGCCGCACAGATGGGACCATGAGCTCCCTTCTCCATCAGCCGCCGCCTTTTGTGCTGCCGAGGGAGAGGAGGGAGAGCAGGGAGAGGAAGGAGAAGCCACCCCGCATCCC
This sequence comes from Sylvia atricapilla, assembly GCF_009819655.1. Lineage (NCBI taxonomy): Eukaryota > Metazoa > Chordata > Aves > Passeriformes > Sylviidae > Sylvia > Sylvia atricapilla. The sequence goes on from NC_089162.1 coordinate 5,606,028, forward strand.
CTGAACCCCGGGATGATGCTCGCCTGCCTGGCCAGGGGCAATTTGTTGGATATTCTTCAAGAGGGTTTCACCGAGGTAAAAAAAAATATATATATATAACCCACAAAACCTCTCCTCAGCTCTCCCCCGGGATGGTTTTGGGGTCGGATTGTTGCGTTATTGGAGCTTTGTGAAGCAAAAATAACAAAAAAAAAAAAAAGGGAGGAAAAAGCAGCGAGGTTCTTCTTGTTCCCCGGCAGGAGTTTGGTGAGGAGTTTGGGGCTGGTTTTACGGGCGGGGTTTTGCTCTGGGATAAAATTACCGCTGGTCTCGGGAATAATAGGAACTGCTGGGGGGTTGTGGGGCAGCGTTTTGTGGGGTAAATCTGCCCCTGCGCTGAGCCATGGGCCGTGTCTGAGCGTCCGAGGGTCGGGAAAATGCTTTGAGGAGTCGCGTTTCTCGGCAGAGGCTGACAAAGAGCTGCTTTGGGGTTGTTTTTTTTTTTGGTTTTTTAGGTTTTTGTTTTCCCTCCCGTCTTTTCCTGTAAATCGAATCCCCAGGAGACCGAAGTTCAACCAGCTCGGTGGGGAAAAATGTAATTTTTCAAAGTGTTGTGTTTTTTTTTATTCTTCGCCTATCCTGCTAGGAGAGAAATGAATCAAAAAATAAGGAACTCCAGAGGTGGGAATCCTGTGGCTGTGTGCGGGGAGCGCAGTGGGATTTCCCTCTTTAAGGAGGCACAAAAAAGGAGTTTTGGGGGGTATTTCTGGACTCAGCAGTGCCCATGCTGGAGCACGACCCAAGGAAGGAAAAACTGGAGGATTTTCTGGAACCACAGAGCTGCTGCTGTTTCATTTCTCACTTGGTGGCAGGGATCTTCTTTTGGAGTTTGGGGCGAGGTTTTATTATTATTATTATTATTATTATTATTATTATTATTATTATTATTATTATTATTAATTCTTTCTTAAGGCGCAGAACTTGGGGGCTGCTCCTCCGGGGCCCCGTTGTGCACAGAAAATGGACATTTCAGAGAAAATGGATATTTCAGAGAAAATGGGGATTTCACAGAAAATGGATATTTTTGAGAGAAAATGGATATTTCAGAGAAAATGAACATTTCACAGAAAATGGGCATTTCACAGAAAATGGATATTTTTGAGAGAAAATGGATATTTCACCGAAAATGAACATTTCACATCCCTGCTGGGCTCCCCAGCGGGAAAACCAACCGGGGGCTGAAACCCGAGGCCGGCTCCAGCTCTGCCTGGATGGCGCAGAGGAGCTGGAACCGCTCCATCCCCTCCTCCAGCCAGGGTCAGGCTCGTTTTTCGGCAGCCGAGGTGTGCCTTTAGCCCCAGCTCACACTTCCTGTGCTCGGGGGCAGCACATCCTCCTGCGGCTGGTAATTGATTTATTCGGGGCAGAATTAAGGCTGGGAGCGGAGCCCAGCGCCTCAGCCCCGCAGGTTTTACCCGCAGGCGGCAGGAATTTCCCTCTCCCGGCCCAAAACCAGATTCACGGGCTCTTTCCCCGCTCACACGCTGCAAACAAAAGTAAAACCAAACTCAGATGAGCGGGGCTGCCCCGTTTTGCTCCCGGAGAGGAGCTCATTCCAGCGGTGATCCAGCTGTGCGTCCCCTGTGTGCCCGCGGGGCTGTTTAATTAACAAATTAATTAACAAATTAATTAACAAATTAATTAACAAATTAACGCGGATCCCAGCGCAGGGTGGGGACCGACCCCGACACGGCCAAGAGCTTTTGGGGTTGTTTCTGTTGCCCCCTGGCCTCCTTCCCCCTCTGTGTGTCCATGACCTGACCTCAGCAGCCCAATTAGCGCTAATTAGCGCAGCAGCGCGGTGCTGGGCTGCTCAGGATGTCAGGAACCCCATCCTGCTAAAGGCACCCCTCAATTGCTGAATTATCATTTATTTCCATTTTCCCCCCTTCCCTTCCCGGGTCAGAGCCCTGGTGGGCTGCCACCTGGAGCCAGGGTGGTTTGGTTTGATGTCCAGATGCAGCAAAATCCTCCCTCGTGGGGGATTAAAGCCCCTCATTTCTGCCCTGCCCTGCCCTGGAGGTGTTGCCCTGCTCTTTGCATTTGCTCCCAGGCAGATAAATAATTCAATCCCGCAGCTGGATGGTGCCCTGGGGATGTGAGGCTGCTCAAAGCAGGAGTTTAGCATGAAAGGGAAGCGCAGAGAGGGGTCTGGCTCTGGCCATGTGTTCCCAGCCTGTTCCCTCTCCTCGGGGAAATGCAGTTTATTTCTGTGCTGACACTTCTGGAGGGTCTTGAAAACAGATGGGGCGCAGAGAAACGTGTCAGAAACGAGCCTGGCAGCCCCGAGCTGCAGCTTAACAATAACTCACCTTCTCTTTTTCGAGCTGGAGGATCATTCCTCGTGGCCAACTTAATTGCGTGGCTGCTCGTGTGCAGTGAGTCAGTGAAAAGAATTTTCTCCCAGATCATGTTGAACAAAGAACTCGCTCCAGAGAGGACAGGGAGAGTTGAAGGGCCCAAGCAGAGGTGGTTTGGAAAGCAGAGCCTCCCCAAGGAAGTGAAATGCAGGGAGACCTGCCCAGGAGGGGAAATCTCCGCATTTCTGAGGTGGGGAGTGCTGCAGGGCTCAGTCCTGTCCCTCTCCGGCTGTTTCATGGAATATTTCCCCAGCTGAGTGGGTAATTCCTGGGGTTTCCACATGGACAGCCCCTCTCCTTCCCCCTCCTTCGCTGGGGTTGGTGTTCATTGCAGGAAAATCAATCCACCAGAGCCAGGGGTTTATGTCCAAACAGGAGACAGGAGTGCTTTGACTTTATTCCAATAAAGGGAGAGGCCGTGCGGGTTTCTCCTGGGGTCTCTCTGATTTTTGGAGGATGCAGCCTCCTGTTTATCCCAATTTCCTGGGCACATTTCCTTCTCTCTGTCCCCACTGGCTGAGGCACTCGAGAGGTCCAGACTTCCCAGAGTGCCCAACACCTAAAATTCCCCTTTAATGCATAACCCACTTTTAATTTTTAATCCTCATGGAATTTACGGGTTTCCCCCATTGTTTCTTTCACCTTTCAATATCCAATTTCATTTCTCAGCAAACCCACAGTTTGTTTGTAAAGGCAAATCTCTTCTTTTCCATTCACCAGTCAGTGACATCCTTATTATTATTTCTCTCTCGGGGCTGGTTTTATCCCCCAGCACACCCAGAGTTTGTGAAGACAAATCTGCCATTGCTCTCGCCATCCTTTGGAGGTGCCTCCAGCCCGTGGGCTGTGTGTCGTGGGGCTGGTTTTGGTGTGGTGCTGTATTTGGGGTGATCTCCTGCCCGTGTGGCCCTGCCCTGGCTCTGCTGCCCTCGGGGCCGGCTCCTGATCTGTGACCGAAGGTCTCAGCCGTGTGAGCTCACCGGGAGCCGGCCCTGACCCTCTCCCTGCCGCCAGGGCTATTTATGGCATTAATAGGATTCACCACGGAGAGCTGGTTTGACTTCTGCCTCCCTCATCCCGCTGAGCCCCGGCAGCTCTGAAGGCTCCCCCGAGCACAGCAGGCTGCAGAGGTGCTGCACTTTTGTCACCTCTGCTCTGGGCTGAGGCTGTGGCTTCGTTTCACACCTTCCCCACCCTGCTGAAGGCCCGGGGAGCTGCTGGCTGTGAGGAGCCCTTTTGGGGCTCTCTGACCTGACTGAGCTGCCCTGAAAGCCCTGCAAGCCTCCAGCACAGAGAGAAAACACATCTGGGGGCTCCCCACAGCTGGATTCACCCCCAGATGTGCTTTAGCCCACCGTTCCTTGTTCTGTGGTGTGTTTTTCCCCGAGCCCTGGTGCTCTCAGCAAGGGGAGGATGGATTTGCTGCTCTATAGGATTAGGGCTGCAGCCCTCGGGACTCGATCCCTGCCCTGGTGGCTGAGCCAGGCTGGCCCTGGGCTGGGTGTCCCTGCAGGGCGTTTGCAGGGGACACTCACACATTTGTGCCTCTCACACCGTTTCGGCAGGAACAGGAAGATCTTTGGCAGCTGCTCTGTGGGGACAAAGAGGTAAAAGGGGATGCTGCACTCCCAGTGAATCGTGGGCAGAGGGAATTCAAAATTCTGTGTCCTAAATGTGCCTTTAGGGCCCTTCATCCCGGGCCAGGGACCTCCCTGGGTGTCCTCTGCAAAGTCCCTGCCTGCAGATTTTGGGGTTCTGAGGATCCTCTCAGAGCTCCTTTTTGTCCCCAGAGCATCAGGGGATGTGTCAGCACAGACCTTAGGCTTTGTTCGGGTGTAGTGGAACCATCTGACAACTCAGGGTGAATCATGTGCTCCAAAATCCTCTTTGGAGTAACTCTTTTGAATTCAAAGCTCAGCTTTTTTGCCAGTTTTTGCCTTTATTTTTCTGCCTGTAGCTGGCACAGAAACTGTGCCTGGGTGGGGAAAGGGCCTCAGGTACCTGCTGAGCATCAGGTACCTGCTCCAGGATCTTCCATTTGCATCATCAAGGCCTCTCAGAGCACAAAATTAATGAAAAAACGATGTATTTAGGCACAGGTGGGAATGACTTCATCCTGCACTGGCAGCTGGATAACTCTGGAATGGGCCACGGCAGATTTTGGCTTTATGAGAAGGGAAAAATCCAAGTGGCAGAAACAATTTGGGGAGTCTGGATGGGATGGGGCCTGGCTGTTTACACTTCAGCTCTCCCTGTTGGTGTGGAAAACTTAAATTCCAAATTCCACGTGCTGCTGGAATTTGGGCACTCTGCACATCAGCACCTGCTGGACTTGAGGGGTTTGTGGAGGAGAACTGCTGTGGGTGCTGTTGCTCATTCTGGCACCACTTTGGTTTTCACTGCTGGGTGTATCTCAGTACCTTGAAAAACCTGAATCGTGTTCAAGCATCAATTTTGAGAAGAAAGAAAAAAAAAATAATCTTTTGCTGCCTTTGAGAGCAGAGGGAATGATTTTTTTCTTTGCTTGGGGGTTGGTGCTTTCTGCTCCCACAAAAGTTCTCCTTGAACAACAACAACAACAACAACAACTAAACCAGCCAACTGGAGGCAAGGCTGGCTGGAAAATTACAGTTCCCATCTAATTAAGGTGATGTCAGAGAGCTCAGCAATCCTGCAGGGCCTCAACCAGCACGTTGGTGCAATTAGGCTGCAGCAGACCTTGGCTCCGGGGCTCTGGGAGGGAGGAACAGTGAATTCCTTTCATCCTGGGAGCACCAGGGCTCTTCTTGCTGACCCCTCTGGAGCTGGGCTTTGGCCACAACTCTGCAACAAAAGGGAAACTGGTGTAAAGAGCCTCAAAAACGTCACCTCCTGGCAGGAGGAGCCCTTCAATCCAACACTAATGATGGAGCCCGGCAGTGCACAAAGGGACATCAGTGGGGAGAGCCTCAAACCCATCCCTGCAGCAGGGTGAGTCTGTAAATCCAGCCATGAGGATGGATCCAAACCCATCCCTGCAGCAGGGTGAGTCTGTAAATCCAGCCATGAGGATGGATCCAAACCCATCCCTGCAGCAGGGTGAGTCTGTAAATCCAGCCATGAGGATGGATCCAAACCCATCCCTGCAGCAGGGTGAGTCTGTAAATCCAGCCATGAGGATGGATCCAAACCCATCCCTGCAGCAGGGTGATTCTGTAAATCCAGAGATGAGGATGGATCCAAACCCATCCCTGCAGCAGGGTGGTTCTGTAATTCCAGAGATGAGGATGGATCCAAACCCATCCCTGCAGCAGGGTGAGTCTGTAAATCCAGAGATGAGGATGGATCCAAACCCATCAAATGAATGTTTCTAGAAGGGTCACGGGATTTACTGAGAGGTGAGAGGGCAGGGTTGGCCCTCCTTGATCAAATAAACCCTGCTTTTGTTCAGCACCAAAATGTGCACAATTTTAACCTCAGAGAGGTCAAAACTAACCTGGTGTGTCCCAGCCTGTGATTCACCCGTGGAGCTCTGTGCTCTAGTCCCTAAAATCTTGCTTTAAAAACCTTCTCCTGCCCTGCCAAGTCTCCCAGGGGAAGACAAAAGCATCCCTCAAAGCTCTGCCAGGAGCAGCCCGGGCTCCTGCTCCCTCAGGTGCAGCTGCTGCTCTTCCCCACGGCAAGGTACAGGAAAAAGGGGCTTTTTTTGGCACACAAAGCTGTGTTAATGTAAACAGGATTAAGCTGAGCTCCGCCATAATCCTAAATAACGTCTGTTCTGTACAGGGAACCCCACAGCAGGCTGGTTTTCCTTGGAGAAATTCCTGCTTTGGGAGAAGCCTCAGTGAGGAGCCCTGAAAGTTCTGAGGTTGGGCTGAGCAGGAGCTCAAACTACAGTCCAGGGGAAGCAGGAACACTTGGAAAAACACCTTTGCTTCCAGAATTTTTGGGGTTTTTTTTGAGTTTTGTTGGCTAAAAGTAGCTGAGAGCTGTGTGAAGGCAGGTGGTGTGATGCTTACAGCCCCGAATTGGGGTGGAACCTGTGGGTTTGGGGCATTCCTGTGGGTAAATGCAGCCTCAGGAGGGTTTTGGTGTGCTGGGATGAGGAGCTGCTGTCCCCAGGGATGTCACAGCCCAGCACATCTTTGTCCTCCCTGTGCTGGAAGTTGATTCCTGGGTTATTTTCCAGGGAGGATGGCAGGGACGATGTCCATCCATCCCAGCAGCAAATCACCTCGCCGTGGTTGTGGTTTGATTAGGGTTTATTTGGGGTTTGGTTGGAGTGACTGCCTCGAGGCTTGGAACAACAGGAATCCTCAGGGATGAAACAAAATAAAAAATCTCCCACTTTTTCCAGAAGTCTCATTCTGTGGCTTTAGAGGTGGGAATTTGAGCACCTCGTTGAGGGCTGAAGGTGCAGCCCACCACATCCTTGTTTTTATTCCCCAGCTGGTGGAGAAATGAAGGATTTGGGACTCTCCACCTTCCCAAATTGCCCTCGGGGTTTCCACTGAGCAGCTCAGGGCTTTGCCCCCGCGTGCATCTCACAGCATTTTGCCGTTTTTAGGTCACTAAACTTTTATTCCTGGTAATTTTCCTTGCTAAGTTCAGTCACATGCTCCCCTCGGCTGCCAGCAGTGACAGCTCCCTCGCTGATTTTGGAGTTTTGCAGCAGTCCAAGGCTCTTGCTGAAGTCACTCAGCCTTGCCAGGATTTTGGGAAATGCTCCTCAGCCCAAGTGTCTGAACGTCTGGAGGAAAATCTTATGTTTAATGGAAAAAAAAAACCCAAAAGCAGCCAGGCAAGGCTGTCAGTGGAGTGTAAGTGTGCAGAATTCCAGCAGCCACGGGAATGGAACGACTCAGTCCCGGAACATCCCAGTTCCATTGCCTCAGGAGCCTCCTTTTAATGCTCCTTGTTTAAAATGTAACTGCTCTGGGATTTAGGAATGCCATTTTTATTATTTTTTTTTTACTTAACTAACAATAACAGTGTCAACCTCCTCCTGCTTTTTAGAGATAGAGACTAAAAGCTTGCCAAAATTCTTTTTTTTGGTGAACGCACAGGAATGTTCTGCGAAGAGGGACAGAAAACAAACTGCTTGAAAAGGGTTTTTCCTTTCAGTGAGACAGAAGTGGAAGAGCCACAGAGACTCCTCCAAAACCTGCGGATTTTCTGCAGGCTGGGAGGGGCTGGGGGAATCAGTGCCGGGGGAATCAGTGCTTTTTCTAATCTAAAATGATTAGCAAAAGCAGAAAATAAAGATTTCTGGGGCTGGGCATTGCTGCAGAGCCCTTCCCCAGGGGTTAATCCAGCAAAGATGGATCAGCTCTGCCACTTGTGCTCCCTTTTGTCCCAGAGCCACCAGGGACCTGAGCCCCTGTCCCCTTGCAGCTCCCCAGTGAGCAGAGCAGCCTCAGCTCAGGTCCAGGCACCTTTGGGAGCCAGCAGACCCAGCCATGAGTGATTAAAGCTGGATTTGCCATGTCAGGATAATTAAGAGCCAGGCTGTGACCAGACTGTGACTCTGATGGGCTGTAAAAGCATAAACTCTGCCTGACACCGCTGAGATCATATGGAATGGGGGCTTCAAAGCTGCTGCATGGGCACAATCACGGGAGGCTGAGTGAAAAGGGAGGTAATCCCATCAATGGATCAGTTTGTTTAGCCTCGTGCCCCACTGCAGCCCTGCCCAGGGGATGGCAGCGTCCCAGCAGCTCTGCCAGGGCTCCAGGGGATGGGAAGGTCACTGCCATCTGCTCGTTGCCTTGGGGTCATTTGTGCCAGACGGGTCCTCAGAGTGACCAGGAACACGAGTTTGAGCTTCCCTGGTCACTCAGACTGCCCAGGAACACGAGTTTGAGTTTCCCTGGTCTCTAACACTGCCCAGAAACACGAGTTTGAGTTTCCCTGGTCTCTAACACTGCCCAGAAACACGAGTTTGAGTTTCCCTGGTCTCTGACACTGCCCAGGAACACGAGTTTGAGTTTCCCTGCTCTCTCCCACACTCAGCATCCCTCCTGAGCTGCTGGCCAGACCCCATTCCTGGCTCCCAGGGCCCAAGGCAGCTTCTCTGTGTGCAGGAATAGAAACTGGGCCACTGGAAGTGCTGAGGCAGCTCCCAGGACGTGGAGGGGCTGTGCAACTGTTCCAAATGAGCCATGCTGGGAATGCTGCAGAGGGAGGCTCTTGTCTCTTCCAGGAAACCTTCCCTGCTTGTCCTGGAATTGTTTAAAGGGCACTAACTCAGGGTTCCCTGCTCCTGCCTTTGGGGTTTGTCCTTTCCTGCCGTGAGGATGGCGGGGATGGGACACGGAGCCAGCAGAGGCAGGAGGGGACAGCCCTGCTTTGGCTCAGGGGCACATGAAATGCTCAGCTCGTGGGTGCTGCCCTGCCCCACAGCAGACAGGGCTGGGATGTCAGCCAGCCTTCGGGGTGACACCTCTGCTCTTGGCTTTCCAGGCTGGAACATCCGTGAGGATCAGAGAGGAAAGTGAGATCCTCACCGCTCCCCCTGCAATGCAAACATTTTATTTTCTGTTTCCAGCACCAGCTGCAGGCCTACGTGGCCTGGGTGAATTCCCAGCTGAAGAAGAAGCCAGCAGTGAGGCCAGTGCAGGACCTGAGGCAGGATCTGCGGGATGGGGTCACTCTGGCCCAGCTCATCGAGATTGTAGGTCAGTGCTGCCATCTGGCCCTGTTTTTGCCTCTCAGCTCTGCCGCTGCGTGGAGGGGCTGCCCTGGAGCTGGCATCTGGCAGGCAGATGTTGCCGGGGGTGGCAGAGCTCGTGGGGAGGGGAAACAATCATCAATCAGATCATAAACACAATTCTATTAAAGCCCTTATGGCTCAGAGGCGGTTACAGCAGATGGGGACCTGGCAGGAGCTGCCCCAGGGAGCCAGGGGGCGGCTTTGGGGACCTGTTTGCTGATGTCCCCCCTTCTCCCTGGGCAGGGGGACAGGGATTGGGGGTGCAGGGGCTTCACTGTCCTTGCTGCTCCTTCCTCATCACCCTCATCCCCTGCCCCAGGGTGGGACAGTTTGCAGTTTCTCCCAGGTGGGTCTGTCCCGTCCTGTCCGGTTCAGCCCTTCACCCGCTGAGCCCTTTCCATGGAGCTCGGTCCTTTCGGAAGAGGCAGCTCCAGGGGGGTCACAGATCCTGCCAGAATCCTGCTGCAGCCCCCCAAAACCTCGACACCATCCCAACAGAGCCCCAAACCCTGCCGCTGGGATCGGGTTGAGCAGCACAAGTGCAGCTCCAGACACGAGATCAGAGCAGAGCAATCCCTCAGACACTCCCCAGAGAGTCAGTTCTCCTCTGGTAAAGCTTTTTTCTCTTCCTTCAGCTGGGGAGAAGCTGAGTGGCATCGAGGCCAACCCCAGCAGCCAGCAGGAGATGAGGGAGAATGTGGAGAAAGTCTTACAGTTCGTGGCATCGAGAAAGATCCGCATGCACCAGACCTCAGCTAAAGGTACGTGGCCCTGGGGGTGATTTTAGCTGCTGAAATCCTGCTTCTGGCTTTGTTTTCTATCAAACAGGTAACTTAGGAGTTAATTAATGTGTCAGTTTGTGGGAGAGTTGGGGGTTTTTCCCTCTCTGGTTTAGTGAAGGTTTTGGGTTGATGGATGGATAATGAAGAGGAAAAAAAAAAGTGACTTTTTTTTTCTGCTACTGAGCACTCAGAAGCTCAGGTCGTGGTGTAATGAGAAATACAGGCTTGGAGTCCTTCCCCAAAAGGACACACAAACCTGCTCGAGGGAAAGGAGACATGGAAAAACATTTGTGGTTCACTGGAAGCCATGGGCTGGAAACAGAGAGGAGACACAAGGCACAGTCACATGTCTGTGGCGTGGTTAGTCAGGACTCTGAGTAACTCTGACCAAATTGTTTTGGGAAATCTTGGTCTGGAGGAGTGGCTGATCCTTGCCATGACATCAGAGTGCTGGAAAATACTCGTGTGCCATCACTGGGTAGGATTAATTAACATTTGCAGGGTGCTGCAAACACTTTATGGGCACAGGAGAAATGCACAGGAGAAATTCTCCAGTGCCACCACGGGAGAAATGCATTGCTGTTCTGTATTTTTGTGTTTAAAAGCAAAGGGAATTCTCTGCTAATGAAGTCAATGGTCAGTCCTCAGAAACTGCTCTGTCTCTGAGCGAGCATTCAGTAATTATGTGTTCAGTAATTAGCTGCTGGAAATGGCCGTGAAGGGCGGCTCAGGGCTGCTCAGAGCTCTGAAGCTGTGCTGTGGAGGTGGCAGGAGCTTTGTCGTGCCCTGCACCACCCGAGCTGAGCTGGGACAGCGCTGCCGGCTTTAATTGTCCCCACCTCCTTGGGCAGCCACAGCTCTGACAGTTTTACACCACAGTGACACAGACTCTGAGATTCAGAAGGCTGAAAATGACTCCTTGATTTCTGGGCTGTGTCTCCCTTTTATACCATTTCACACAGCCCAATGTGATTGGTGACACAGAGACAAACCTCTTCACTGCCATTGGTCAGAGCAGAGGGACATTGAGAAGAAATCCCTCGTAGGAAAAAGAAATGAAAATATAGGCACAGTTCACAAAAATCACTCCACTGTTTACAGAGAATTCCCTAAAAAAATTTCAGAAAACCAAAACACCTCAGGCACGGAACCAGGGCTCCACTGGTTTATACTTTTATATTATTTTATACTATTATATCCCTTTTATACCATTTCACACAGCCCAATGTGATTGGTGACACAGAGACAAACCTCTTCACTGCCATTGGTCAGAGCAGAGGGACATCAAGAAGTCCCTCCTAGGGAAAGGAATGGATAACAAAGTTACAGCTACAAAAACATTTCTCCTGTTGACAGAGAATTCTTTGGGGAAAGCATTTCAGGAAACCAAAACACCTCAGGCACAAACCAGGGCTGCAGAGCTCCGCTGGCACTAACCCTAACCACCCAAACGTTTTGCATTTCGCAGATATCGTCGAGGGGAACTTGAAATCCACCATGAGGCTGATCCTGGCTTTGGCTGCTCACTTCAAACCGGGCTCTGGCCGAGGTGGCAGCCCCGGCTCGGGGGGCAGGAGCTGGGCAGCAGCCCCGGGCAGCCTCCGGCCGCGCTCGGCCGCCGCCGTGGCTCAAGGGGCAGTGGCCGCGCTGGCCGAGGTCCGGCAGGATGTCCAACACTCCGGCCGGGACCTCTTCAGGCACAGACAGAGGTGAGGGGCTGTGCTCGTGTGTTAGGGATGGTGTGATGCTGTTTGACACCTCAATGACACAGACTCCGAGATTCAGAAGGCTGAAAATGTCTCCTTTATTTTCGGGATGTGTCTCCCTTTTATACCATTTCACACAGCCCAATGTGATTGGTGACACAGAGACAAACCTCTTCACTGCCATTGGTCAGAGCAGAGGGACATCAAGAAGTCCCTCCTGGGGAAAGGAATGAATAACAAAGTTCCAGCTACAAAAACATTTCTCCTGTTTGCAGAAAATTCCCTGGGAAAAGGATTTCAGAAAACCAGAACACCTCAGGCACAAACCAGGGCTAAAATAGTGAATATCAATATAAGCCTCCAATCTTCTCAGAGGGCGTGTAGCAATGTTTATTAGGAGGCAAACCTTTTTTATAGAATGTTGTGACACAATTGGACACGATTGGTCATTCAAGCCAACCCCTCTTCGTAAACATCTCTGCAATTAAACAAGTTGGCAAAGCAGCAGGTATAAAAATTAGAAATTATTTGGAAGATCCTCTCTCAGCCCTTCCAGAGCAATCCCTGGGAAAGTCTCTGACTTGTTTTTCCCCAGGCTCTGCTGCTGCCTAAAAATTTCTCTTTGACCTGTCAGGCTGTGAGCACCCACAAGGGGCTCTTCTCTGGTTGTGTGAGGCTGGGTTGGATTCAAATCCAACTGGAAATGGAAATAAACACATCTTTTCCCGTTTAATTCCTGTCAGGAGGGAGGAATAACAACACCTCCAGAGTGCCCTGGCAGAGGGGGCACTGCCCTGGGCCAGGTTGTTCTCAGGTTTTACAGCACAGCAGCTGCTGGGTCTCTCTTCTTGTCCCTGGAACAGAACAGGGAGTTCCAGCGCGGGCAGAAGGAGCTGTGCTGCCCTTGGCGCTGTCTCCTTGGAGATGTTCTCATGCCAAGTGAAACACCAGCCAGGTTTCCTCCTGGCAGCTTGATTTCCAGAGCTGAGGATGTTGTTCCAGTCCATTCTGGCTCCTCCATTGCTCATCCCACCGCTGAGTCCTGGGGATGCTGAAAACCCCTCCACACACACACACACACACACAGGGGGAATGATTCTGAAATTCCCATTTTCCCCTTGCCAGAGGTGCTCTGTGGGGACAATGACAGTGACAGCAATGACATTTAACTGGGAGCCATGTGCCAGGGCTGTGCAGGGTTTCCTTTACAGAGCTGAAGGTCATTTGCCCATTTGGTATTGGCTCCAGGGAGCACCCATGAAACAGTCTGGAAACGAGGCCGAAATGGTAAATTTTGATGAAAAATGAAATGTTAAAGGTTTCCCTTCCAAAGGCCTTGGAGCTCTTCAGGAAAGCCAGTCCTCACGAGGTTTCCTTGAGCTTTTGGAGTTCTCCACTCACAGAATTAGGGATGAGTTCAAAACAACCGCCTTTGTCTGTTCTCCCTTAACACCAAGGAGACAGGGATCCCTGATAGGAAAATCGTCATTTTTCCAGCTGTCTCCTTTTCCTCAGCTTTCCCCCACCTCCACTTTGGGGAGATTCCAGCAATTCCAGCTGCACTCAGGTGAGTGCTCCCCTCCTTTTGTCAGCCCCAGGAGCAGCAGCATGGACGAGGAGATCGAGAATCCCTACTGGAGTGTGCGGGCGCTGGTGCAGCAGTACGAGGGGCAGCAGAACGTGCCACTGGAGTCCCACCCTTCCAGGTAAGGGATTTTATTGCCAGGACCTCTCCTTGGTCTGGCATTCCCTAAATTTGCCCGTTCTCCTGGCCAAAATCTGATGGGAAAGGGGCATCCCATCGCTGGCTGGTGTGGAGGGTGAAACGTCAGGAATCAACGGGAAGCAGTTTTCTGTTGTTCTCGTGGATAGAGGAGAGGAACTGCTGCCAAATAAAAAAGGCTTTTGAAGAAAAGTGACTCCAGTGAGGGAGCTGATCCAGCACGGAGAGCTTGGTAATAAAGGGAAGCCGCTCCTTTCCCCCCCAGAGAACCAGAAACTCCTGGGAAGAGCAGGAACTGCATTACTGAACACAGGGAGCTCCCTCTGGAGAACAGGTCTGTGCTCCAGTTCACCTCACCTGGAGCAGAGCCCAGGGCAGGGCTGCACATGGGGAGCCACAGCTCCTTGGGGCTCAGAGCCTCTCTTTTCCTCTCTGCTTTTCCTCGTCCTTCCGCAGCCTGGGCTGCTCCCCGAGCGTCTCCCTGCCGCTGCTGCGGGAGTGGGGAGCTCATTTGGCAAGGACAGATTGCCAGTGACAGCCTCGCAGCAGGCAGGACATTCCCCCAGCCTTTCCCAGGCCGATTTTTATGCTCCACGGCACCCACATTAATCCTCCGCGTACCTGAAAAACGAAGGTTGCTTCGCGCAGCAGAGGAGGAAAAAAACCACCAGAGTTTGTGTTTACTCCCCCGGGTTTGCTGCGTGTCATGGAGAGGGTTTATAAATAGACTTTTGGAGGAGTGTGGGGCTCCCGGGGAGGCTGGAGCAGTGCCTCCACATGATGTCAGCAGTGTGCTTTTGAGGCCGGCCTGCCAGAGGGGACGTCAAATTCCTGCTCTTGGCAGCAGCATTCCTTGGATAATGCCACAGAACCTTGGCGTTGCCTCTTGAGCTCAGGAGTGCCACGTTCTGCTCTCATCCTTCACTTCCAGGGAGCTGCAATATTTCATGGATTCTTCTACCCCATCGAGTGGTTGTCATTTCCTCGTTTTTTAGTATTTTGGCAGTAAACAAAATTCCCTCTACGCATCCCGCGTTTTTTATTTTAATTTTTTTCCCGTAATGTCACGAATTCTCTGCCCTCAGCGGTGATATTATTGCTGGATGGGCAGAAAACAGCGAGAATTTTTGCAGAAATGAACCCAAACCTGGGAACCCTCCAGCTTTTGGGGGTGTCTGTGCAGCCACAATTCTGCGCGATGGAAACGAGCTGCCTTCCCTTTCCTCGCGGGGAAGAAATGCGCTGAGAAACCGGCTGGGAGAAACGAGATGGGTTTTATTTTTTTAATTAGAGAGAGATGTTATTGAGTGCTGCTGCTGTGGTGTCCCAAGGAGCATCCCCGCTCCCAGCTCTCTCCCGGCAATTCCCGGCCACGGCAGCGCCGGCTGCCCAAAATGATTCACGGGTAAAAAAAAAAAAAAAAAAAAAAAAAAGCCAAAAAAAAATCAAATCAGATGATTCCCAGGCTGCCGAGCCCCTCACCCATCCCTCTCCCTTTCCCCTCCCCTTCCAGCAGCATTCCCTCCCCCACCCCTGAGCCAGGCATCGCGGAGAAAGGCACAGCCCGTGTGACAGCGGGAGAGCAGCCGTGCCTGGGGCTGGGCTGAGCCTGGGAAGAGCCCGCATCCCTCTGGAAGCCGGGAAATCTGCCTGGGAAGAGCCTGAATCCCCTTGGGGGAGCAGCCTGGGAAGAGCCCGCATCCCTCTGGAAGCCGGGAAATCTGCCTGGGAAGAGCCTGAATCCCTCTGGAAGCTGTGAAATCTGCCTGGGAAGAACCTGAATCCCTCTGGAAGCTGTGAAATCTGCCTGGGAAGAGCCTGAATCCCCCTGGAATCTGGGAAATCTGCCTGGGAAGAGCCTGAATCCCCTTCCCCCGAGGCTCCCGGGATGCTGGGCAGCAGCAGCAGGCTGCGATGGGATGAGGAGCAGCCCGGAGCCGGGCGATGAAAACAGCCGCCTTGCAGCTGACCAAAATGCAGCAGCAGGAGACAAATAAGCTGCGAGGGGAAGCAGCGGGAGCCGAAGGCAGGCTGCAGAATTGCCCGGAATCAACCCCCTCGAGGCGGCAGAGACCCTGAGGCGGTTATTTAGTGCGTGTTGGTGGTGTTGTTCCTGCCGGGAATCCTCTCTGCCTCTCCCAGCTTCCCGAGCAGGAGGTTTTGACAGGAGCCGGCCAGCCCCGGGCATGAGCGGGGAAGGAGGAATGAGCAGAAGCGGGATGCTGCGGATTCTGTGAGGCCACAGGTTCAAGTGGGATCATGGGAGGGAAGCAGGTCAAATGGTGAGCGGTTGTGTGCCTTGTCCTCGGGAGCAGCGGGGGTGAGGGTTGGTTAAAATTCGGGGGATTCCGGGCAGCTCCTTGCCCCGAAGGCTCGGGGGAGGCAGGATGTGGGTTAAGGAACCAAAGCGCTGAAAGGAATAAAGTGGAGCAGTTTGCATCATAAATCTCTCTTGGAAAACGCGCTTTCATTTCCCAGCCCTCGTTTCTGCACGCTTTAAATGGGGAATTGTTGTGCACTTTTAAAGGCGTTGCATCAGCGGGTGTTTCAGACTCTGATGGCTTGGACTGATACAGGACCAGGGCAAGTGTTTCCAGCGGTAATTGGGTGATGCAGAAAGCAGCCTGACCTGTGCTGCTGCTTCAGCTGCCTCTGGCTCTGCACTGTTTGCAATGTTTGGGAGGTGACGATGGATGCTGGCTGAGCCCATCTTTTGAAAAAAAAAAAATGCCCAGAAAGGGTCTGGGGACACGGGGATGCCCGAGGGAATGTAAAGCTGTCTGTCCCCACCTGTGGTCCCTTTTAGTGCCTTTGGGCTGAGGATCCAGTGCTGGGAGAAGCGGATTTGGAATGTCATTCCCAGGCTCATATCCTTGTTTTTCATCCTGCTCATCCTTTTCCTATTCCCTGTTCCACCACCTTCTCTCCCATCTGCGGCTGGCGGTGGTTTTTCTGGGACAGCTTTTGCAGGGATGAGAACCAGCAGCGCCTGGGGGTGAGGCAGGTTCAGAGGATCAGCTGAGAGCAGCAGGGAGGGAACTCTGAGATCTGTTCCTAGAAGGAAGTGAGATCTCTCCTGGCCATGTCAGGCCAGCTGGGCTTCCTGCTGGCGTCTGTGTCCTGGGGAAATTTCATCCTTTTTGGCCCTTGTTACATAAGGCAATCCCAGCAGAACTGCCAAAGCAAATCATAAACAACATTAAAAACATCCTCCCAAAAAAACATCATTTTATGCCATGCCCCCATTCAGCAGTGAGCAGCAGGAAGGGCTGGCTACAAATTTGATATTAAAAATATGTCTAATGAGGGACTGCTGTGATGGGTTTGGAATTCCTGGAGGTAAATCCTGGAGCAAAGGCAGGAGCCTCTAGAGCATCACGCACACACCTGAAAGGACAGGTACTGTCCCTGCTGGAGATTTCCACTGGACAATGGTCATTCTTTCACTTGAACACGGGGCAAGCCTGGAGCACAAAACCCTGGACCCAGGTCTGTGATTTGAATGAGGAGAGGCTGCTCCTGGCCGTGGGAGTGGGGCAGGCAGGAGCAGCAAGTCATTTCCATCTCTATTGCAGGCCTTTTCCCATTCTGTGGGAGCTGTGGGAGACGGGGCAGCAGCGCTGGGAAGATGCAGGGAGGGAGCTGCTGAAGCCTCTTCTTTTTCTAAACCTATTATATTATTTCCACACTGTTTTTCTTTTTGTTCCCTGCCCTTTGTTTCTGTGTTGGGGGAGAATGAAAAATTAACTCCTGCCCACACTCGCAAGGATTAATTCCTGCGACTTTCGGGGTACATTGAATGGGTCAGTGAGCTTCAGCCACCTTTTGATGTTGTCTGGGAGATGCACTTAGGAAGAATTTCTGAGGAAAAGATTGCTTGAACCTCCCAGTCAGCTGAGATGGCTCCTGTGAAAATATGTGGGCATTTCCAAGAAGTTTTAATCAAAGAACACACGTAAGTGGAGCCTGACTCTCAAATATATTGGGATTTAAAGTTGAAACGGTTCATCTGAAAGCTCTGGAGCAAGAGATGAAGCCAGGGTGGCTTTTTTGTGCAGCACAAGGCTGGCAGTAAATTACTCCTGAGCGTGGTCCTACCCCTGAGCTCAAAAAATTACACGTCCAGGTTGGGTTGTTGAAGGTTTCCCTGGGACACAGATAATTCTTAGATAAAACTGAACATGGAGACGTGCTTGTCGAAAATTTTTGCTGGTCGACAATCATCTTCATCTAAAAGAGCTGTTCCTGCCTTGCTCTGCAGCCTGACTTCACCCAGCCCTGTCCACAGTGCGAAGAGTGAATCCACTGTAGCCCCCTCGGAGGAGAAGGAGAGACTCGTGATCCTCCAGACTGAAGAAACAGAGACTAAAGCAGGTAAAGCATCGTCACTTTTTCATGTGATAAAAGCTGAAAAGCTGCCCGGGGACTGGAATTGTTTATTGCTGCCTCCAGGGGCACTGAGGGACGCTCTGCAAAGCCCACAGGTGCTTTTCCCCCTCTGTCACACACACTGCAAAATCTCCCTGAATCCGGTGCCAAGTGGGATAAGGTGTGTGTAGGAAAGCTCAGTTTGCCCGAGGAAGGAGCCAGGAATCCCTGGGCTGAGCTGAGCTGTCGCACTGGGCTCTGGTGGGGGCTGCAGCAGCACCTCAGCCCCTCTCTGTCTTGCAGAAGAGGCTGAGTCTCAGTTCCAGCCCGAGTGGCAGGCGGCGAGCTCCGGGTCCTACGTGGAGAACTCATGGGAGGAGCAGCTCCTGGAACAGCAGGACCACCTGGAAAAGGAGATGGAGGAGGCGAAAAAGATGATTTCGGGTTTGCAGGTGAGAGGTCGAACTTCTCAGAGGGCGTTCCCTCCCAGGATCACCCAGCCCTGCATCAGCTCGGCTGAACCTTCACCTTTGGCACATTCTCCCCACAGTTCTTTATTCGTGGAGCTTTTCCCTCATTTCCCCTCGCTGCCCCTCGGCCCGGGGCGGCCTGGGGAGCAGAGCCCCTCCAGCCACACGGTGATGGCACTGAACTCTCTCAGGAGCATCCCTTGCTGTTTGTGCTGGGAACCAGGGTGGCTTGGCGTTGTAAATATTTATGTGGCAGTCAACAAAGCAGAGATTGTGCGAGGAGCACAGGCAGCTGGGCGGCCACTTTCCCCGGGGACAATGGGCAGGACACAAAAGAGTCACCAGAAGGAAAAAAAAAAAATTTCCTTGGTTCAACTGGTAAAATCTGGCTGCATTTTGTGCCCACTGGGAGCAGGGGCAGGAGGGGCTGGCGCTGGCAGCTGAAACTGGAGTTGATTCATCGATTTTCCTCCTCTTCCTCAATAACTGAGAGGCTCCAGTTCACAGAGTCTGGCTGAAATATTGGGGATGCACACACACCCTATAAGGTGCTGAAGCTGAGACTTGACTCCCTGGAAATCTGCGTTGTCCTTGTTTGGTTTGTTCTGTGAGGAAGATCTCGGGCTGACAGACCCTTGGGAGAGTTTTGTCAGGGAATAAATATTGTTGTTCATTCCTTTAAAAAACCCCTATGTTTTGAGGGGAATAAATCAGCAGAAATGAGAAATGGTTAGGGACCGTTGATAGGAGTGACTGCTGGCCAGAGCTGCAGCTCACCTCTTTCCCTTTGAAATCTCTGAAAAGGAGATTTTTTTCCCCTCCTTTATCTCCCCAGGCTTTGTTGCTCAATGGGTCTTTACCAGAGGACGAGCAGGAAGGATCCTTTGAACTTTCTGAGCGTGGAGCCTGCCCTGAGGAGCAGCTGGTGAGAACATCCCTGGACCCAAATTCCCCTTTTGCCCTGGCCCTGCTGCACAATAACAACGCTGATATTCTGCCTTCAGATCATCATCCGAAGCCGTCTGGACCAGAGCGTGGAAGAAAACCAAGATCTGAAGGTTAGAGGGTGACAGATGGAGGAGGGAGAGAGGTTTTGTAGATTTTCTACTTGATTTTTTGGAGGGAAAATGGGGTGAGGATGAGGCAGGGAACACAGTGGATGAAATGAGGAATATTTATTCTGTTAGGGCTCCAACTCTGGAGGCTTGGGACCAGTTCTGATGCTGGCAGGAGTGTTTGATGGTGGCCTGAAGGAGAGATTTGAGGGACTGGGAAATCATTTAATAGCAGTTTTTGTCATGTTTGTAACCATTAACACGTCTCAGTGCCTGACTGGCTCTTGGATGTGTGGGAAAAGGTGGGATGTGCTTCCTCCTGCAGCAGGAAACACCAGCTCTGCTTGGTTCTGAAGGATTGACAAGGTGAGGATTAAACAAATGGTGTTGCTTTTGCAGAAGGAGCTGCTGAAATACAAACAAGAAGCTCGGAACCTCCAGGGAATAAAGGTGAGGAAAGGGGAATTCCATCCAAAAATAAATTTAGGTGAGTAGGGCCAGCAGCAAGCACACAGCTTTGAGGAATCTCACATTGTGGAAGGAGCACTGAGGGCTTGGAGATGGGGGATCCTGTGGTTTATTGCTCAATTTTTAGGCAGGTCCAAGGAGCTGGATTTCCTGGCTTCTGTTCTGTCTGTAAGACTGTGGTCAAATATTCCCCTTTTTCCTTTTTTCCTCCCTGTTTCTCCTAAACAAAAAGAAACATAAATTGGTTTTCCTGGTTCTTTAATTCCCTCCTCTCTCTTGGAGTACACACCGAGTAGCATTGGCCCAGTGAACTCATTCCTGCCAGCACAAGGAAAAAGAGCCTGGGGTGTCCCTGCCCTGCCCAAAACAGCTCAGTCTGTGCCTCTGGAGCGGTGAACACTGCTCATCTCCTCCTGACAGAGGTATTTTTAGAGCTGCCTGTCAGAAAGGAGCAAACAGCAGTGGCTGTCCAAGGTGGAGCTCCGGGTGAGTGAAAGGTGCAGAATTAGCGCTGACTTTGGCCTCTCCGGAGAGGATTTCACTGCACAACTGGGTCACACTCAGGGCTTAAGGCTGCTGGTGTCCTGGGCTGATCTTGGCCTCTCTGTGCCCTCTGGCTGGAGCAGGAGCTGCCGAGCACTGAGTGCCCTCCAGAGCTGTTCCCATCCATCACAGCCAACGTTCAGCGCTCCTGGAGAGGGAAATTGAGGCTGAGGCGGAGAAATCCCTCCGTGCTGCTGGCCAAAATGTTGGCAGGGAAATCAGTTTTGGGTAGGGGAGAGGCAGGAGAGAGTCCTCTGGGGCTTCTGGCAGCCCCTCAGCCCCGAGTGACCCCAGGGAAGGGAAGGGAAGGGAAGGGTCCCTGCCTCTCCTGCAGATGTCACCTCTCTCCAGGACGCTCTGCAGCAGAGGCTGATCCAGCAGGATGCTGCAGTCCTGCAGCTCAAGCAGGAGCTGCTCAGAGCCAGCATGGACAAGGAGGAGCTGCACAACCAGAACGTGAGTCTGCTGCTGCTGCGGTTATTTTGGCAGCGGGTTGGTGGCCCCAGGGGTGGCTGCAGCAGAGATTTCGGGGTCGTGGGATAGTGAAGGAGCAGTCAGAGGTCTCTGCACAGCACAGGCCGCTGGCCAGCTGCGAGGCTGGACATTCCTGACCTTCCCTCCCTCTTCCTGTCCTCCAGGACCTTCAGCTGGGACAGGGAGGGGCTTTCCCTGGTGTTTTCAGTGCTGTTGCATTTGTCCCTGCTCACTCCCTGGCTCAGCAGCTGGGACCTGCCCCGTGCAGGTCTCTGTCCAAAGGTTGTCACCTGAAACAGCAGCTCCCTTCACCTCGGTGGGTTTCTGGCCACCCTTTAGCACAAGGGGCAGAGGTTTTCACTCTCTGGGAATATCTGCCTCACACCTGGCTAACTGTTCTTCCTGCAGGTTGACCTCCAGAGGAAGGTTGAAGAGAGAAACCGGCTCCTGGCGGAGTACAAAGTAATGGCACCTCTTCCATGGGGGTTTGGGTGGTTCTTCAGTTCTGGGAAGGGGGATTGCTCTTTCCCTGGCACTTGGACAGCCCTGGGAAGGAGCTGCAGGAGCCAGGGGGGTTTGTAGTGAGGTGGAGGGGTCAGAAGTTCTTTGCAGTCCCCCCACAGCTTCTCGCAGACCTTTTGTTGTCGTGGTTCGTGGCGGTGGCTGCTGAGTGTCCAACACTTGTCCAGATGAGGTTGAGTGACCCATTTGTCCTCTGATCCCTCGGGGGTCTGTGTTCTCTGGGACAGCTGTGTGGCCTCAGCAGCAGACCTCTGGCCAAGGGGACTTTGGGCAATAAAAACTTGATTGATCTTGTCCAAAAAAAAAAAAAAAAAAAAAAAAAAAAACAAAAAACAAAAACAACTCTGACACTCAGCTCTAACATCTGGCAAAGCACGCCCTGTGCACATCTGGCAGATGACACGATTTCCCCTGCCATGGGAGGACGACTGAGCCTCCCTCCCTGCCCTGCTGACCCCCTGCATCCCTGTGTTGCAGAAGGAGCTGTGCCAGAAGGATCGGCACTTGCAGCAGCACCAGACCAAGCTGGATGAGATGCTCAGGCAGCTTTCCGAGGCCAGCTACCAGCAGGTAGGGAGAGCTGGGGGCACTGGGAGCCAGCCTGGCTGGCCCAGCCGGTGCTGAGCCCTCTGCTGGCCCTGCGCAGGTGGATTTGGAGCGGGAGCTGGAGCACAAGGAGGCTCTGCTGGCTCACTGCATGAAGAGAGAAGCTGAGGAGGTACGGGAGCCTTACTCCACACGTGGGGTGGGGTTTGCCCTGTAAGCACCCAGAAACCTTTCCCCTTCACCCCAGAGAGGTCTGGCTCTGCCCTCTCACCGTCAGAGCCTGACCAGGGCAGGAAAAGCCCCCAGAGCTCCCAGCTCAGAATCCTCAGGGATAAAGCAGTGAGGGAAGCCAGAACGTTTCTCAGCTTCCAGCTTCACCTCTGACCCAGGCAATGGTTAGACCACAGCTCAGTTTACCTCCTTCTCCTGCTGAGCCTGGTGTTGAGTCTTTCCACCTTTATGTGAGGAATGTGGTCTGTGCTGTGACCAGGAACTCCCTGCACACTTTAGGGAGTGCCTTTACCCAGGAGAAGACGAGTTTTACCATTGATGTGGAAAGCTCTCATTCCCTCTCATTCTGAAGTCCATAAACAGGGATTTTTTTGGGAAATCCTGACACTCACACTCACATTTTCCCCTGCCCAGGTGATGGCTTACAGCAGCCACAGTGCCCAGAGCAATGGCTTTCTGCAGCCAGCAGGAAAAGGAGCTGCTCCCGCGGCCCACCGAGGGGTAAGCGCACCTGAGGGGTGCATTCCCAGCCAGATACCCTGCAACTCTTATTTTTATACCTCGAGAGGGGTTTCCTCTGGCTGGGAAAAGGAAGCTGAGGAGGCAGCAGCCTGGGCTGGGCTGAGCTGTGCTGTTTTGGGCAGACCAACGACCTGCAGCTGGTCCGGGATGCTCTCCGCAGCCTGAGGAACAGCTTCAGCGGGCACGACCCTCAGCACCACACCATCGACAGCCTGGAGCAGGGCATCTCCAGCCTCATGGAGCGCCTGCACCGCATGGAGACGCAGAAGAGGCAGGAGAGGAGGGTAAAAACTGCCCAGGCACGGCTCCTGCCCCTCACACAGCACCCAGAGGTGCTGTGGAGGTGACGCTTTGTCCTTGTCGTTTTGGCTTTGTGCCCCAGGTCCGGGGGAAATCACCGGCGAGCAGAGCGACCAACGAGTGCAGAGATTCGTGGCCCCCCAAATCCAGTGAGTGCCTCGCAGATCTCACCCTCCCGCTGCCAAATTCACTGCTCGGGTTCCTGGGTGTGGGATCTCCATGGGGATCTGCCCCCTCCAGCTCCACCCGAGCAGGATCCTCGCTGCATCAGCGTTCCCAGCGAAGGGACACACATTTATGGCTGGTTTTTTGGTAGAGCACCATCACAGTGCGAGTCTGGGCCTCTTGGGCAGGCTGCAGCACAAATAACCATGGCAATCCCTGGGAAAAGGGATGTCATTCCAGCTTTCCTGCTGCTTTGCACCATCTAGTGGGGACAGAGAAGTGTTCCCTGCTCAGTGCTCACTGCCTTTCATATCCACAGAACGGCGCAGCCTTTTTTAGCACCACATTTCCACGTGTCCAGAGTATTTTCTGCCTAAAAGGAGCTTTAAAACTGAGGAGTTTTCAGTTCTTCTGTCTCAGCTCCTGGGGGGGAAGCAGGGAACAAGGAATTGGGGAGAAAAACACAAAGGGGCAAATTAAAACCCAGGCACCACCGTGCATCCTGGCCGGCTGGAATGGGAAGATGGGGAGGGATAACGATGGTAAGGGACACGATAATCAGCCAGTTGCTGCCTTGCAGAGCTGCCTCACTCTCAGAGCACGCCCGTGATGAGCACCAGTGCCTGCACCAAAGTGTTGTACTTCACCGACCGCTCCCTCACCCCCTTCATGGTCAGCATACCAAAGAGGTGAGGCTGGGCCTTCCCAACCCTCCTGAGCCCCTAAAACCAGCACTCTGATTTTCTGGGAATGCCGCCGGCCAGCACAGGTTTGCTGTGCCTTAACTGGGGAAATGATCTGCAGTAGTCCCTGAGCTTCGTTATTTTGTATTTATTTCCCTTATAAATACTGGGGTATTTATTTATTTCCCTTATAAATAGGTTAGGGGAAGTGACTCTGAAGGATTTCAAGGCAGCCATCGATCGGGAAGGAACCCACCGGTACCACTTCAAAGCCCTGGATCCAGAGTTTGGCACAGTGAAGGAGGAGGTAAATGTGGGCCTGGGCTTTGGGAAGTGTCCCCACAGTGTCCCCACACAGCCCTGGGGACCACGGTCACCTCACTTTTAAACTAATCAAATAGTGGATTTTCCCCCAAACAAAACTCTCTGCTTTCCCACCTGTGGGTTAAGCTCCTCTTGTGCTGAAATATTTTCATCCTCAGCAAAAGCAATTCCGTGGATGTGGTTGTGACTGCCTGGGAGGTGCAGAGCCCCTTGGGCAAAGCCTGTCACACAGCTCAGCAAAAATCTGGGCTGCAGGGTTTATAAAACCTGTTGCAATGGCAGAGCCTGTGTTAAAAATACAGCCCCTTACTTCCTTCTGGAGGTTTTTCAGAGAGAACTGTGTGTGTGTGGCATTTCTGTCCCCTTTGTGTGCTGCAGTGCAGCCCTGCTCGTGCTCAGGCTGGTGTGAGTGTGGATTGCATTCATTACAGGTTATTGGGACAGTTCTTGCTTCACAGATTGATTAGGACAAGGACAAAGGGTCACCCTCTCTAGGGAAAGGCAGCAGCAGCAGCAGCTGGAGGTCACGGTCTGGCTCAGAAAAGGCGTGTTTCCAGGCTTTAGTTTACCTTTAATGTCAAAACAAAAAGCCAATAATAATCCGGATATTCATTGGCTAACGAGGCCTGGTCTGTTGTTTACCTAAATTGTGAAAATGTGACTCATACCTCAGCCCATCATTCCCATGTTTTCCCTGGATTGTTTTAGGAAATCTGAGCTAGGGTTTGATTTCATGCCCCTGATGCCCCTCACACTGCAGAACCGTGTATCCAGACTCCAGGCATGATTGAAATCCTTTTTTAATTTTTTTTTAATTTTTTTTTTGTAGGTATTCCATGACGATGACATCATTCCTGGCTGGGAGGGGAAAATCGTGGCCTGGGTGGAAGAAGACCACGGGGAGAATTAATGGAGCTTTCCAGCCCTGTTTCTATGGAAACCTGGGACTGTCTGCAGCGCTCAGAGAGTGACCAAGGAGCCCAAGGGCTGGGGAGAGGCCAACCCAAGCTGCCAAAAAAGAGCCTGTGTGCCAGCCTCGGGTGGTGCAGGCTGTGTGCAGGGACAGCTGGCACCTGAGTGCCCGTGCCCGAGGGCGGCTGCTGTCCTGGGGCTGCAAGGACGGCTCTGTGGGACAGAAACACCCGCCTTGGCCCTGCCAGCAAAACCCTGGAGGCCTTAAGGATGCTTTGCCCCCTTCTCCTCCATCCCTGCACCGTGTGCTGCAGGCTCAGCTGGGCACCTCCTGGGCTGGTGTCGCAGAAAACTGCACACTGATGGTGAAAACGTGAAGCTCTGCCTTCATGGAGAAGAAGCTGCTGGATTGTGAGAGCTGGAGGTTGGAGCAGCTGTTATCTGCAGGAGCAGAGGGACTCTGTGGACACTGCAGGATGACAGGACCTGCTCTGGGTGGGCCAAGAGTCCTCTGGAGGGTTCGTGCATGGTCTGAAGCAAAGCTCACCAAACTGGCCAAGCTCCCTTTCCCCCAAACTCAGGCTCCCATTTCCCAGCCCTGCTTTCCCCACTGGCTCCCCAGAGCTGGTCCCACTCCCAAGGTTTGCTCTGCAGCTGTGGGATCTGTGTGGGACTGTGGGATCTTGGTGCTTGTTTGCTGAAGGATTTCACGGGTGAGGGAGCTGGAACCAGCTGCTTCCTGAGGTCTTCACACCCCTGTCCTCACTGAGTCCCTGTCCCCGCACTCTGCTGTCACCTCCTGTGCACAGGCACCCCTCTGCTGCTGTCCCCAGGGCCACCAAGCACTTACCCACCTCTTTCCTTGCTACCCTGAGTCCTGAAGGATCAGGAAAGAACTGCTGGGGAAAGAACAAGCCCTAAAATCCCCCGAGGGTGGATTTTTTTTTTTTTCCCTTTGGTTTTGTGGTTTTTGTTTCCCTACATCGCCTGGGGGCTCGGGGGGTCAAATGGGCTCTGCTCCTTCCCAGCTCCCGTGGGCTGTCTGTGTGTGCTGTGCATGAGGCTGGGACAGGGGGCAGCCTGGTTTTACTGTTTTATATCGACATGTCGTTTTGTAAACATGTTCTTGAAATTATTTTGTACCGATTCACATTTGTCTGAGGACCGTGGATATTTTTATACCAGTGCAAGTGCTCTCTGTATATTTCTGCACGCATTATACTGTGTTTTACTCCTTTCCTGCTGGATGCTGAGATGTTTTGTATCGTCGTCTGTCGACATAACACTGGCCTTGTAATTTTATTTTACTACGGAAATCCAACTGGTTGATTCTGGATTTTATGTGATTTTGTGCCACATTGGCACAGCACAAGCTGCCTCCTGTTCTGGACAATTTGTGTGACTTTCTGCTTATAGACAGCGAGAGGAAAGTTCATCAATGAACAAGTTAATTAATGGGGGAAATACATCCTTTTTGGGAAAGAAACAAAGATTTTTCTTTCTCCCCTGGACATAGTTACTCTGTTGCATGGTGTCTAGTGAAGAGGGCACTGGCTTGTGATACTGAGATCAATTGTATTTGAACTGCAAATTTCTCACCAGTGTTTCATCCCTCGGGTTTTTCTCATCAGCTTTATTTCAGCAACAGCCACACTCCCGGGCTGGAGTTTCACGGAGCAAATTACGAAATTTTTCAAGGTCTGCTGTTGCCCAGCTTCATGTCCTTCTCTGCTATTCAAAGGAGCAGTTTGGTTTGGGAGGTTTCTCCCTCCTAAAAGCAAGAGGTGTCACTTTAAAATGAGTTTTACCTCTGACTCCAGAGTGCTACAAGGTCAAGTTCACAAGTACAGGGACAGGAAAGTAACTGAGGAAAGTTGGGCAGAAATAAACCATTGTAAACAGCGAAACAAAGCTGGGCTATGGCAGTGAGAGCCCGTCTCAGAACAAAGCCACCCTCCACGGAAAGCAGTTCTTGCTCAGGCTGAGGTGGAACTTGGCATGTTTTAATTTACGGGTTTTCCTCCTGTCTCACTGAGCCTGGCGCTATGCCCTGACAGCCCTGAACACATTGATGTGTTCTACCCCATCCACTCAGCCTGGGGCTGTTCCCTCTCCTCCTGTCCCTATTCCCAGAGCCCGATCCCGGCTGTCCCTCCTGCCAGGGAGCTGTGCAGAGCCACATTTCCCCGGTCTGAGCCCCTTTTTCCTGGTCTGAGCCCCTTTTCCCTGGTCTGAACCCCTTTTCCCTGGTCTGAGCCCCTTTTCTCTGTCCGATCCCCTTTTCCCTAGCCCGATCCTCTTTTCCCCAATCTGATCCCCTTTTCCCCGGTCTGCTCCCCTTCTCCCCGGTCCTATCCCCCATTCCCCGGCCCCATCCCCTTCTCCCCGGTCCGCTCTCCATTCCCCAGCCCGATCCCTTTCCCCAGTCCACTCTCCTTTCACTGGCCCGCTCCTCTTCTCCCCGTTCCGATCCCCATTTCCCCGGTCCCATCCCCATTTCCCCGGTCCTATCCCCATTTCCCCGTTCCGCTCCCCATTCCCGGTCCCGCTCCCATTCCCCGTTCCCATCCCCATTCCCCGTTCCCGTCCCCATTCCCGGTCCCGCTCCGTGTCCCGGGCTCGGGGCGGTGCCGAGGCGGTGCCGAGGCGGTGCTGAGGCGGTCCCTGAGGCGGGTCCCGCCCGGCGCCGCTTTACGGCCGCGCCAGTGTCGCGCGGCGCCGCCCGCACGGAGGTCACCGAGCGCGGCGGGCCCGGAGCGCCCGGCACAGCCCGGCCCAGCCCGGCACAGCCCGGCACAGCCCGGCACAGCCCGGCCCAGCCCGGCACGGCTCGGCACTGCCCGGCCCAGCCCGGCACGGCTCGGCACAGCCCGGCCCAGCCCGGCACAGCCCGGCACGGCTCGGCCCAGCCCGGCACGGCTCGGCACAGCCCGGCACTGCCCGGCACAGCCCGGCCCAGCCCGGCCCCAGCATGTGGCGGGTGTTGGCGCGACGCGTGTCCCGGGCCGTGAGCGGGGAGCCCGGCCTGGTGCGGCCCCGCCGAGCGCTCGGGGCCGGGGTAGGAGCCGGGGCTGGCCCGGCCCGGCGCGGCCCGGCCTGGGGTAACCCCGCGCCTCGGCCGCTGCTGCCGCCGCCCGCCTGGCCCCGGCTGGTCCCGCACCGATGCTGCAGCCTGCCGGCCCACCAGAAGGTGAGAGACACCCCCGTGCCCCTTCCCGTCCCGTCCCGTTCCCTTGCGGCTCGGTTTGCCCCGGGGACGGAGCTGTGGAATGCTCAAGGCTGGAAAAGCCCGCGGAGCGCAGCGCCCACACGGCGCTCAGGCGCCTCCGGGGACGGGGGCTGCAGCACCTCCGTGGGTGAACCCATCCCAAAGCTCAATTCCTGCCCGAACTGGGAAAAGATCGGCGTTTTCTGTGCCTTTGGCGGCACTCAGCCTCAAGCCCGTGGGTGGCTGTCGGGTGCTGCCTCCATGGCTCTGTCCCTTATCCCGGCCCCGCTGTGGGTCCCTCGGCACACCCGGGCCGAGACCTGCCTCTGCTTAACCCCTCCTCGGTAGAATCATGGAGTGTTAAGGGTTGGAATGGACCTTAAAGCCGCGGGCAGGGACGCCTGCCTCTGTCCCAGGTTGCCCCAAGCCCCATCCAGCCTGACCTTGAACACTTCCAGGGATGGAGCAACCACAGCCTCTGCCCTCAGCACCCGGCGTGGCTCTGCCCAGGGCTCTTCTCCTGCAGCCTGGGGCTTTGCAGCCGCCCTGTGCCCCACATCCCAGGATTTTATCTGTGTCCTGTGTGTGCTTCCTGCTGCTGGATGTGCCTGGCTGGTGACACTGCCCTGTCCCTCACAGGTGACCCTGCCAGCGCTGTCCCCCACCATGCAGATGGGCACCATCGCACGCTGGGAGAAGAAGGAGGGGGACAAGATCAACGAAGGGGATCTCATAGCAGAGGTACAGTGGGGACGAGGCTGGGCTGGTCTCTGTGAGCTGCACATGTGGCCTGGGGGCTGCCCCCGGCTGAGGACAGATTTTGGATCACAGATCCCAAGGGCTGCTGGTGGGAAGGAGTGGCTATCAGCCTCTCGGGGCTGGTTTGAGGGCAGACTTCCCTAGAGCTGCTGCCTCAGGGCGGTTTTTCCAGGACTGTGACCCTACAACAGACTGGGAGGCTCTGGGCTCACCGTTTCCTGTTCTCTCTCAAAGGTGGAGACAGACAAAGCTACAGTTGGCTTTGAGAGCCTGGAGGAATGTTACCTGGCCAAGATCCTGGTGCCAGAAGGAACAAGGGATGTTCCTATTGGGGCCATAATATGTATCACAGTAGAAAAGTATGTATTTTCTTAACCTTTGACATGAATTTCCCCTCTTGGGGCTTCTGGGGTGCCTCGAGTGAGAGACTGAGACCATCACCTGATGGGGTTTGGGGCTCTGTGTGTTCTTCTAGGCCTGAACATATTGATGCCTTCAAAAATTACACCCTGGATTCTGCAGCAGCTGCTGCTCCTGCAGCCTCAGTGCCTCCCCCTCCAGCTGCAGCCCCCTCCCCACCACCTCAGCCTTCTCCTCAGGCCCCTGGCAGCTCTTACCCTCCTCACATGCAGGTAAGAGAGCACTGCTCCTGCTTGAAGGGCTTCTTGCACTCTTTTTCTGCCCCTGGCATTGCTGCCTGTGGGGCATTTTGTCATAAAAACTGTCTGGAATGGGAATTGATTAACGTGAATAATCTCTGCTCATATCTCAGAGCAGAGCTGCAGTCTGTGATGCTCTGGTGAGCACAGCAGATGGGTCTGTGGGTGACTAATACTGAATTGTGTGTGTGGATATAACCTTTTTGCTTTGCTTAGCTTTAGAAGTGTGTCCACTGACGGGTTTGAGCACTTTGTGCAGGGGGTTGCTTTGACGTCCCTTTGGAAAAGAAAATCTAGAATATTGGACCCCATCCCATGGATAAAACATGGGAACTGATTTGTCTGAGGTGTTACTCAGAGCCAGTAATAGAATAATTAATGAATGGCTTCTAAGTTTGTGTTTTGGCTACTGAAGTTGCTTCCTTCCCCCTGCTTGCCCCCTGTGCCCAGTTTTCTCCACGTGTGTGTGTCACAGTGACAAAGTGACGTGCTCCTTAAGCCTTCCTCAGCTTTGCAGGCTGCTGGCAGTGATGATTATTTTGATTTCTCCATCTCTTGCCCTCTGCTCTTGCTTGCTCTCCTGCTCAGGCCTTGCTAAAAGGAGCCAAAGCAGCACAGTGGGACAGCTCTGCTTGGCTGTCACGGAGCCAGACCTAGGAGTGCATTAAAGCTGCTTCTTTAGGTTGGCATTCTCCTTTCTCAGGAGTTCAGACTGTGTTCCTGAGCCTTCTGGACGAGCAGGATGTGACTGTGCTGTGTTCTGTGCCTTCCCAGATCACTCTCCCTGCTCTGTCACCCACCATGACGATGGGCACAGTGCAGAGGTGGGAGAAGAAGGTCGGGGAGAAGCTGAACGAGGGAGACTTGCTGGCCGAGATTGAGACAGATAAAGCCACAATAGGTGAGTCCCCAGCCAAGGAGGGGTGAGGTGCCCTTGGAATGGTCCTGAGCAGCCTCTGCCACCTCCTCTGGCTGCTCAGGGGGTGATGCTGTGGGACAGGTTCTGCTAACATCCCATTCCACTGGAGAGCCGAACACTGGAGCTCCTAAAAACACTTTTATTTCCTCATCAATCCTTCTTAGCAAGCGCATGGAGAGGTTCCCTGCTGAAAGGATTCTCCTGCAGGACAGGGCTGCAGAGTCTCCAGAGCAGCTCCTCAGCGTTGTTCCTCTCCCCTGCAGGCTTTGAAGTGCAGGAGGAAGGCTACCTGGCCAAGATCTTGGTGCCTGAAGGAACAAGAGACGTGCCCTTAGGAACTCCTCTGTGCATCATTGTGGAGAAGGAGGCTGATATTCCAGCCTTTGCTGACTACCAGGCTGCTGCAGTCGCTGACAAGGCTCCAGCTCCTCCTCCTCCTCCTCCACCGGTAAGAGAAGCCAGGGGCACCCCTGGCAAGGCTGAGCTGAGCTGCTGTTGCCAGTGTGAAGCCCTGCTCTGATCTGTGAGTGCAAGGCTGATCATGTGTTGATCAATAATTTGCCCTCCAGGACCTACAGCAGGTGTCATTCATTCTCATCTTTTCCCCAGCTCGTTGCTTGTGCCGGTTTCTGATTCCTCATCCTTGAAAACGGGGAGCAAAAGTAGTTTATTTTATAAAAGTCGTTTATTTGGTGTATGGCTCAGCTGACCTTCCCAGCGAGTTTCTGACATTATTTCTGGGAGCCTTTGTGCCCATGAGCGATTATCTCTTGAATGATAATTAGATGGGGCACCTCTCTTGCTGTGCTGATGTTCCACTGATGGCTTTGATTCTTTGTTAAGGTGATGGCAACTCCTGCAGCTGCTCCTCCTCCTCCCCAGCCCGCTGCTGCTCCTGCTGCAGCAGCCCCCACGGCGGGGCCACCCCGCAAGGGAGGAAGGGTGGTGGTCAGTCCCCTGGCAAAGAAACTGGCAGCAGAGAAAGGAATCGACCTTACCCAAGTGAAAGGTACCTTCCCTTTCCACTTCTTTGCTCTCACTGTCAGTTTTCTGTCCCTGTAGATCCGTGTTTTCTTGTTTTTCCTGACTGCAGCTGTGGACCAGGAGTTGTGTTCAGTGACTGAACCAGGAGTTGTGTTCAGTGATTCCCCTCTGTTGAATAAAACTGGTGCCTTTAGAAGTCAAGCCATGTTGGAAATAATCAAAATCCTCTCCCGTTTTCCTTTGCCCCTTTCAGGTACTGGACCAGATGGCAGAATCACCAAAAAAGATGTGGAGTCATTTGTGCCATCAAAGGCTCCTCCAGTGAGTAGGCTGGAAATCTGTGGGAATGGGTGTTCCAGGAATGGACAGGCTCTGTGGAAGGGCAGGTCCTGCATGGAACTGGCATTGCTGGATTGTGTGGGTGGTGATGACTGTGAAATTTAACCTGCCAGAAACACTGGTGAAGCCTTCTCCCTTTGTTTGCCCCTTTGATATTCCACTGAGAAAAAAAAAAAAGTGCTCCCAGCCCTTCCTTTGGGTGCTAAATCTTCACAGGCTGGGGTCACCCAGTCCCAGCTGGCCCAGCTCAGAAGGAAAGGCAGACCCAGCAAACCCCAGCCTGTCACTGCTGCCCCAGAAGTGTCCTGATCCCCTGGTTTGTGTTGTCCCTGAGCTGGTGGAGGTGTTTCTCTGTGTGCTGTACAACACCCAGAGCAGGGCTGGCTGGGCTGGGAGCTTCACTGCAGCACATCTCAGTGTTCAATCACTCAATACTGCATTTAATACTCAAATGCAGGGGTTAGAAGGAGCCTGGTGGGTACTGGAGAGGTGGAGATAGCTGCTGCTCTTACCAAGAGGCAGCTTGGCAGAGCTGCAGTTGCTCTCTGGGTGTTTTTGGGAGTGACACTGGTGTTCTCTGCAGGCTGCAGCTCCAGGGGCAGTTCCTGCAGCTGCTGTGGCACCCGAGGGGACCTTCACAGACATCCCCATCAGCAACATTCGCAGGGTAAGGCCGCAGTCTTCTCCACGATGGTGGTTTGTGGCTGTGACTTTCCCAGGCTGACGGGTGTCCCCTGCTCTGCACACTCCCCCAGGTCATTGCTCAGAGGCTGATGCAGTCCAAGCAAACGATACCTCACTACTACCTGTCCATCGATGTGAACATGGGAAAAGTGCTGGTGCTAAGGAAAGAGCTCAATCAGGTGAGTTCTGGCATCTTGGCTTGGAAAAAACCCACTCTTTCCAGTGCTTCTTGTGGGTCACTTGTGGACTGTCTGTGACAGAATGAGGTTTTCCTCATAGCTGCTGATTCCTCGTTTCCCAAAGAGGCTGTTCTGAGCTCTGCTTGATGATTCATTATTTTAGGCAGAAAATAAAAGGATAGAAAGCTTTTTAGTAGCAAGAAAGATAAAAAATTTCGGCAGAATAATAATTCTAGGCCAAGTTTGAGGAAAACCAAACATTGAAAAAACTACGTTCTTAAATTATGGAGATACTTACACCTTCTGAATTATCTCTGAATTGTAATGCTTGCAAGTGGTGTGATTGTTTTATAACAGCTGCTTCCTGTGAACTGCAGTGGCTGCCCCCGTTGATTTGGGTGATGTGCAGGGGACAAACTGACACCTGGAACCTCTTTATTTGCAGGAGGTCTCAGAGAAGATTAAGCTTTCTGTCAATGATTTCCTAATCAAAGCTGCTGCTTTGGCGTGCCTGAAGGTGCCAGAGGCAAATTCTTCATGGATGGACACAGTTATCAGGCAGTAAGTTTATGGTCAGAGCCAGAAACTTCCTTTGCTCATGGCAAAACAGAACTTCTGCTGGGATTTGAGGGAAGGGAAAAATATGAAGTGAAGGCGAGAGGTTTTGTTAAAGTGATAAAACCTTTGAGTCTAAGGCTGGTGGGCAAGGTGAAATAATTATAGCAAACTAACGTTAACTTTGGGTTGTCTGGACTGTTTTGAACCTTTTTTTGTGTGTGTTAGCTGTCTTGCTGGAGTGGTGCCAGCTGCTGTGTGTGTTGCAGGAACCACGTGGTGGACGTGAGCGTGGCTGTCAGCACCCCTGCAGGGCTCATCACCCCCATCGTGTTCAACGCTCACATCAAGGGCCTGGCTGCCATCAGCAAGGACGTGGCCTCCCTGGCAGCCAAAGCCAGGGAAGGGAAGCTCCAGCCCCACGAATTCCAGGTGAGACACTCGTGGTGGTGATAAACTCTGCTGCTCCTGGCTGGTTTCGAAGGAGCAAAGGCTGTTTTGTGATGTTTGGCCTTGTTCAGTAATCGCAGGATATCCTGAGGTGGGATCAGTGACTCCAGCTCCTGGCCCTGCACTGACACTCCCAAATCCCAGCCTGGGCATCCCTGGAGTGGTGCCCAACCCCTCCTGGAGCTCTGGCAGCCTCAGGGCTGTGCCCAGCACCCTGTGGGGAAAAACTTTCCCTGAGCTCCATCCCAAATTCCCCTGGCACAGCTCCAGGCACTCCCTGGATCCTGTCCCTGCTCACCAAAGAGCCTCCCCTCATCAGGACTCTGCAGACTGGGATGAGATCCCCCCTCTCCTTATGTTCCCACATAAAACAGTTCTGTGAGTTTCACTATGAATCTGTTTGTTTTCTTCTAGGGTGGTACTTTCACAATTTCCAATTTAGGGATGTATGGGATTAAGAATTTCTCTGCCATTATCAATCCACCTCAGGCCTGCATCCTTGCAGTGGGTTCCTCAGAACAAAGACTAGTGCCAGCTGATAATGAGAAAGGGTGAGTTTCATCTGATCCTGAAGTCAAACTTTGTAATAATGCCTAGTTTCCTAACACCTACCTTAGATAGGTTTTAAAAACCCATTTTAAAACCCCTAAAATGTATTGCTTTCAGTACTTCCTTAAACTTGCATTTAAGAAAAAACCTAAAGGATATAATATCCCCATGCTTGGAATTAAAATGGTTCTTTTTCTGAGTGGGGCTGTCGTTGTGCTGCAAGGAAAGCTGAGCTCCCTGCCCTAAGGGGAACACACAGAGGTGTTTTTAGTGCCTGTGGGAAGTTCCTTCCTTCAATTCCCTCAGAGAAGGGATGAACATGATCTGCTCTCTGGTGCAATTGGGGAAACATCTGTCACCAAGCAGCAGCTGCTGTTCCTGGCTCTTTGCTGCCTTGCAGAGGAGTTGTGTTAACCTTTGTTTCCTTGTTTTTCCCCCAGCTTTGATGTGGCCAGCGTGATGTCTGTCACCCTGAGCTGTGACCACCGTGTTGTGGACGGAGCAGTTGGAGCACAGTGGCTTGCTGAGTTCAAGAATTTCCTTGAAAAGCCAGTAACCATGCTGCTATAATTTAACCATGCAAAGCAGAATTTTCCTGGGTCACACTGTTGTGTTTTAAACAAGCTATTTAGACTTTAGTGTTCAGACTTTAAGAGAGTTCCTTTTTTTTTTTTTTATTTAAAATATGTATTATATTATCTGGTAATGTTATTTACCAGTCTGTACAGAAAAACAAAAAAAAAAAAGTTTGCAAAAGTGCTTTTCAGAGCAATATTACTGCTACACTGTATTTTTATACAGTTAGTTCACTTGCAAACTCTTCCAAAACAGAGTTAAACATCCCAGAATAAAAAAGAAAAAAACCCAAAATTATCCTGGCATTGTGCCAGCTGCTTCTAAACTCGGGTGCCCAGGGGGTGCACACCAACACTTCCATGACCTCAGTGTTGTCAGAGATTGGAATTTCAAACATCTCTTCACAGGAGCGCAGGTGAGGTGGCCACAGAGAGGTCCAAGGAGGAGGGGAACTCCCACGTCCTGTCCCTGGGGTGGGGGACATGCCCAGCACTGAGGGACTCAAGTGCCTGGGGACAGTGTCTCAAAGGCCCAGCGCTGCTGTTCCAAAGCCTTTTTTTTTGTTTTTTTTTTGGTGGGATTTTGGCACTGGCAGGGACCTTGTGAGCTGCGTGATCCCTTTTGTGAGCACTTTAAAGGTCCAGGAGCACTGCTGTGTGTGGGGGCCCAGCTGTGGGCTGCCCCAGGGGTGTGCTGTCTGCTCACGGACCCTCACTGACATCTGCTTTTTTGTAAGGAGCCCGTAGCTGCTGTTCCTGTGGCTGAGTTCACCCCAGGCTCTGATGGCCTGGAAGTCACTGTGTTGTGCAGAGTGTTCAGTGTGTGTCAGAAGCCAGCACTGACAAATCACACCTGCTGATAAATCACCCCACCAGGGGATGGATGTTAATCATGTGAGCACTGGGATGGTTGGGATTTTTCATTTCAGGCGTTCCGCCGGAGGAAAGCTCTGACTTGAAGCCACTGGAATTGCAGACCTTCCCTGGATTGTCTTGTGTTGTCCAGCCTCAGTAAAGCTGCAGAATGTGCTCTCCATGTACATATTGTATGTAAGGTGCTTCTCCAGTCTGTTGGACTCGTGTCCCCTTATCCCAGGCATTGCATCCCGCAGTGCTGAACATTCTGAAATTCCAGTTTCCACATGGAAATGTTCATGTAAAAAAAAAAGAAAAAAAAAGAAAAACAAAGAAAAAAAAAAAGGACAACCGTGCAGTAATGACAGAGTGACCAGGAGAATTAGATAGGGGGGGCAGAGTTGGAAAAAAAATAAAAAGGAAGAAATTTTTCAGGCTGATCCTGTTATTCTGTATATTGCATTAAGTACTGTCTCCTGTAAAATTCTGCATAGTTCACTAAAGATATTGGAAGAAAATACTGTGGAAATTAAATATTTTTGTGGGAACTATTTAGTGTCTGGTTGCTGTGATGCCTTGCTTAAGCAAAAAAAAAAAAAGTGCTTTAAGATTTTGGATTTTCCTGAATGGCCTGAAATACCCTGATTCCAGACTGGCTCTAGTGAACCCATGTTCCATTAAATGTTTGGAATTGACAACTACTAAACCATGTCCCAGTGCTTTTCTCTTCACTTGTGTGTGGCTCTCCTGCTCTGGGTCAGTGCTCTGCAGCTTTTTCAATTTCACTGTGAAACTCACGCTATTAACCTGGAATTTAACCACAAACCTTCCCACACATTTGCTTTTTTTTTACCGTCTGCAGCTTCTGCTCTGTTCACTGTGGGGCTGTGTGTGCCAGGTTCTTCCAGCATTAAACACTTGAAGAGAGCTGCTCTAACCATGGGAATCCTGTCCATTTATTGAACCGAACCACATCACCTCTGTTACTGCAGTAAGGCATTGGTGCTTCTTTACTACAGCAGGTAACAACTGCTGTAACCAAATATTCAGGTTTTTTTTTATATTTACAGTCTTTTTTTTTTTTTTTGTCTTTTTTTTTTTTTTTTTTTATTTAAGTTTGGTGGTGCTGCTGTTCCTCCAACTTTCCTTTTCTGCTGGTATCTCTAAAGGCTTTTGAGATATTCACCCCTCATGAGTCAAAAGTGAATTAAAAACGCCCTAAACCTCACCACCACCAAAGATTTTCACTCTGGGCTTTTGTGTAATCTGCCAAAACCTTGAAGAAGTTTCAGTCTTTTTCCCGAGCTGCGTTTCTGCAGAAGGATCTTACAACAGCTTTGCTAAACGCTGGCTAAAAATATCCACGATTAAGGAAAACAATTAATTAAACGGTAATTAAAACAATAAATTAAATTATAAGCAAGACTTAAAATTGATAAAAAACTACTATTTAAAATTTTATTGAAGCCATTACTTAAAGTTGAACTTAAACCATTACTTGAAATTGGTTTTAAACCATTACTTAAAATTTCATTAGCTAAGTAACTGATTGAAACCATTAACGAGTTAACATCGTTTCCAGCATCACCCAGCCACATTGCTCCTGGTAATTTTTACGGTTAGTTTGGGTTATTTTTTTCCCTAAAAGATGATCGGGGTATTTTTTCCCCAAAGGAGGACCGTTGTATTTTTTTTCCCAAAAGAGGATTGAGGTATTTTTTTTTTCCCCAAAAGACGATTGGGGTATTTTTTTTCCCTAAAAGGAGAACCGGGGTATTTTTTTTCCCCAAAAGAGGATTTCTTTGGAGGTGCCACCTGCTGTCCCCGGCCACCACCGCCGTGTCCCGGGCGGGGCCGGATCCGGGGCCGGTACCGGGCCGCTCCGGGTTCCTTTGGGGCCGCTCCGGGTCCGATTAGGGCCGGTTCTGGTCTAATTTGGTGAGGTTCGGGTCTGATTAGAGCCGGTCCGGGTCCGATTAAAGCCAGTCCGGGTCCATTCAGGGCCGGTTCAGGTCCGATTAGAGCCGGTCCGGGTCCGTTCAGCCCGGCCCGGTTCCGTTCAGGGCCGGTTCAGGTCTGATTAGGCCCGGCCCGGTCCCGTTCAGGGCGGCCCGGTCCCGTTCAGCGCGGCCCGGTCCCGTTGAGCTCGGCCCGGCCCCGTTCAGCCCGGCCCCGTTCAGCCCGGTCCCGCTCAGCCCGGCCCGGTCCCGCTCAGCCCGGTCCCGTTCAGCCCGGTCCCGCTCAGCCCGGTCCCGTTCAGCCCGGTCCCGTTCAGCCCGGCCCGGTCCCGCTCAGCCCGGCCCCGCTCAGCCCGGCCCCGCTCAGCCCGGTCCCGTTGAGCCCGGCCCGGTCCCGCTCAGCCCGGTCCCGCTCAGCCCGGTCCCGCTCAGCCCGGCCCCGCTCAGCCCGGCCCCGCTCAGCCCGGTCCCGTTGAGCCCGGCCCGGTCCCGCTCAGCCCGGTCCCGCTCAGCCCGGTCCCGCTCAGCCCGGCCCCGCTCAGCCCGGCCCCGCTCAGCCCGGTCCCGTTCAGCCCGGTCCCGTTCAGCCCGGCCCCGCTCAGCCCGGTCCCGCTCAGCCCGGTCCCGCTCAGCCCGGCCCCGTTCAGCCCGGTCCCGTTGAGCCCGGCCCGGTCCCGCTCAGCCCGGCCCCGTTCAGCCCGGTCCCGTTGAGCCCGGCCCGGTCCCGCTCAGCCCGGTCCCGCTCAGCCCGGTCCCGCTCAGCCCGGTCCCGTTCAGCCCGGTCCCGCTCAGCCCGGCCCCGCTCAGCCCGGTCCCGCTCAGCCCGGTCCCGCTCAGCCCGGCCCCGCTCAGCCCGGCCCCGCTCAGCCCGGTCCCGCTCAGCCCGGCCCCGCTCAGCCCGGTCCCGTCCCCGCGGCGCTCTGGGCCCTGGCGGCGCCGTTGCCCCGGAGACGCCGCCGGAAGCGGTGCGCTCGCGGCCCCGCGCGTTTCCGCGTCCCCCGCGCGGCCCGGCCCGGCCCCGCCGCCACCGACACCACAGACACCGGCACCGCGGACACCGGCACCGGCACCGCCCGCAGCATGTCCCGAGTGCCCGTGGGGAAGGTGCTGCTGCGCAACGTCATCCGCCACACCGGAGCGCACAACAAGGTGAGGCCCCGGGCCGCCCGCGCCACAAACGGGCCTGCGGGGCCCAGCCGAGCGGCCCGGGCCGCGGGGACAGCGTCAGGCTGCGGGGACAGCGTCAGGCTGCGGGGACAGCGTCAGGGTGCGGGGACAGCCCTGGAGTGCGGGGACAGCCCGGGCCGCGGGGACAGGCCGATGGTGGTCCCGGTACATCCCGGGCTGCCGGTACATCCCGGTGGTGATCCTGGTATATCCCGATGTGCGGGGACAGCCCGGTGGTGTCACACTGTGATGGGGGAACATCTCGGGCTGCGGGGATCTCCCGGTGGTGGTCCCGGTACACCCCGGGGTCCCGGTACATCCCGGGGTCCCGGTACACCCCGGGGTCCCGGTACACCCCGGTGGCGGTCCCGGTACATTTCGGGGTCCCAGTACACCCCGGTGGCGGTCCCAGTACACCCCGGTGGCGGTCCCGGTACACCCCGGTGGCGGTCCCAGTACACCCCGGTGGCGGTCCCGGTACATCCCGGGGTCCCGGTACACCCCGGTGGCGGTCCCTTGTCACCCCAGGGTCCCGGTACACCCCGGTGGCGGTCCCGGTACACCCCGGTGGCGGTCCCGGTACACCCCAGGGTCCCGGTACATCCCGGGGTCCCGGTACACCCCGGTGGCGGTCCCGGTACACCCCAGGGTCCCGGTACATCCCGGGGTCCCGGTACACCCCGGTGGCGGTCCCGGTACACCCCAGGGTCCCGGTACATCCCGGGGTCCCGGTACACCCCGGTGGCGGTCCCAGTACACCCCGGTGGCGGTCCCTTGTCACCCCAGGGTCCCGGTACACCCCGGTGGCGCTCCCGGTGACGCGGGCACATCCCGGAGGTGCGGGGCAGGTTTGGTGGCCCGGTGCTGATCCCGCAGGGCAGAGCGGGAGTGTTTGGCAGGAATAAACGGAGTTCGGGAAATCGGCCACATCCTCAGGGTCGCTTTAGTTTAACCCCGTTTCGGTTTTACCCGAGTTTCAGTTTCACTCCGTTTCTCTCGAGTACTCACCCCGGGGTGAGGGAATATCTTTGTGTTTGCTTAAAAAGCAGTAAATCTTTAGTAAGTTTTATTTGTTGCAATTTGAATGTGCTTTTAATTGCCTGTAACAGTTTGAACTTTGTGTGCACAGGTAGGATTTTACTGCAAGATTAAGCAACTCCGTAAAGTTTAGCAAACTAGTTAATGAATCATAATTCAGCAGGTCTAACCACCGTCAGGAACTTCTCTTTTGGCCACAGATGTGTGTGAATAATCCTTTGTTTTAGGGGTGGCAGGAAAGGAGCCTGTGAGTTTTCTTACCAGGGGTGTTGAGGCTGGAGCTCACATGCTGCACAACTGCGGATTTTCCCTGATGTTCAAGTCTTTTCCCTTTCTGTGACCTTCAGCTCCAGGAGGAGACAGAAATGTGGAAGATAAGGGAGTGGGAGAAGCAGACAGAAGAGACTTACTGGAAAAGGCAGAGCAGAATGCTGTCAGACACCTCCAGGTGAGATACACCGCAGAAAGATTTCTCCTTGAGGACTCTCTGGAAAGAGCTCAAGCCTTTGCTTAAGCCTGACCATTTCTGTGCTGGTTTATGTGTGAGGTTGGAGGTCCCAGGTGGGTGAGGAGGGGCTCTGGGGCTGGCTGGGAGCTGTTTCCCCAGCTGAAGGAGCTCTTTTCTCCCCAGCAGCCGCATGCGCAGCGACGGCTTCGACGACGAGGGGCACAGGGCAGACTGGAAACCCAGGAACCCACAGCTCCTGGACCTGGTGGAAGAGGATCTCCTCAGGGCCAGATCCTGGAATAAAAAGCTCTATGAATGCGAGGCCAACATGCCAGACAGGTCTGTGGGGGGATTCTGTGGTCTGTGGTTGTAATTAAAGCGTCTTTTTGGAGCCCTGTATCAAAAAATGACACATTTCTGTTTGGTGTGTGCTGTGATGAAATAGAGCTTGAGCTCGTTTTGAGGATGAATAACGTGTACAAACTTCTGCCATGTCACAGAATAACCAATTTGAGCTCATCTGTCAAGTTTCTAAGCCACATTAAACTGCTAAAGCCCAGCCCTAAGCTTAATATTTGTTACTCTGCCCAATAAGCTTAAAAAAGTCTCAAGAAACACAAGTCCAGAGTTGTTTTTCAGAAATCTGAGTTGTGCTTTGAGAACATAAGGTGTATTTAAACAGCACCAACCAAGTCAGTCCTATTTCCTTCCTCCTTGTCTGCACTCAGATTCATTCTGTGGCTGTGCCTTTTCAGAATTGCATTTTTGTCCTCAGACATGTCTGTTTTTAATGGGTGGTTCTGCTCTCTTACAGGTGGGGACACAGTGGATATAAAGAGTTGTACCCTGAAGAATTTGACACAGACAGGTAAGGCAGACACCCCCACTGATGGATCCAGAATCTGCCTTCTGACAAGTTCTGCAGGGAGTTTTACAAGCTGAGCTTTAAATTTTGAACAGAGATCAGCCTTGAGTGCAAAGCCTTACTGTTAAAAAAATCAAATCCATTAATGTGGTGTGAACCTTAGGAGAATCTTGTGTAGTAATTAAGATATACAGGTTTAGCTGGAGTTACCAAAATCTATGAATCTAGGAGGTAAATAAATTCTTGCAGTGTCTTGGAGAGTGGAAAAACAAGTTTTTAAGAGAGAATTAATTATTTTTAACCTACACCCAGCAGAATCATCAATATTT
The DNA here is from genome assembly GCF_009819655.1 of Sylvia atricapilla. Taxonomy (NCBI): domain Eukaryota; kingdom Metazoa; phylum Chordata; class Aves; order Passeriformes; family Sylviidae; genus Sylvia; species Sylvia atricapilla. Next base: position 5,647,432 of record NC_089162.1, read on the forward strand.
TCCAGGCTTACAGGTTGGATATAAACAAGATTTTAAGAGAGAATTATTTTTAAGCTACACCTAGTGGAATCATCAATATTTTTAAGGCTTACAGACCGGATATAAATGAGTTTCATCACTCAGTGGCTTTCAGTTCAACTCCTGTTCTTTTTGCAGTGATAAGCAGGAGGGAGATGAGCAAAAAGCTGTCAATGGGAAGAAGAGATCCCACCTGGGGAAGCAAACGGCCCGCGAGTCCCACAAAAGGAAAAAAACCAAGAAATCCCACAAGAAGAAGCAAAAAAAGCGCTCACACAAAAAGAGGAAGAAAAAGAAAAAGGAGCAGGGGAGAACTTCCACAGATTCCTCCCGGGGGGACAGCGAGGCCTCAGGAGAGGAGACTCCGAGCACCCGCAAAGGAAAACACAAGCGCAAGAAAAAGCCCAGGAAAGTGCCTGCCAAGGAACCTACCTCTTCTTCTGGGCAGGAGAGTGACTTTTCCCATGCAAGCAGCTCCAGCACCAGCAGCTCTGAGGACACTGAATGCGAGGGCAGGAAGGAGCAGGGGCCCTCCAGGAAGAGAAAGAAGCGCCGCGGCTCGGCGCCCGAGAGGCCGAGTGAGGTGCCCGAGAAGAGGAGCAAGAGGAAGAACTGGAAGGTGGCGGGGGATGAGAAATCTGAGGACAGCTCTGATGAGGACTGAGGGCTCGGGGTGCAGCTCAGAGCAGGAGGGGAGGGCAGAGGCAGGTCTTTGTCACTCAGCACTGCTCTGACACTGTGGTTTACACACGGCCTGGAGCCCACGGGCTGCGCAGTGCAGGACAGCACCTCCCTGCCCCACAGCTTCACAGCCTTGGGCTGTGATCAGGTTGGGGAGGGGTTTTTTTTTTTTGGTTAAATTATGTTTGAACAGATTGCTCTTTTGGCTCACCAAAACAATGGCCAGCTGGAGAGGGGACAGGCTGATAAATCAAGCTGGTAACGGAGGAAATGTCACTGTAACCCCCACGGCAATTTTGTCTTCCCATCCTGTACCAAAAGCAGAGCTGTGGGGGCATGCACAGGGTCAGCTGGACACAGAGGGGAGCTGAGGGAATATTCCCATTCCAGCTGAAGGTGCAGTGACTTCTTCCCTAACAGTGAAAAAAGTCACCAGTTCTTTTGCTTGGTTTAGATTCCTGTCCAGAGCCTGCTGTGGGCTGGCCACCGTGTCTGCCTGTGCTGACAGAGAGGCCTTGGTGGGTGCTGTGTCCTGTCTCTGCTCTGCCCAGTGTGTTACTGGAGAAACTGGTACCAGGCCGTTCTCCCTGCAGCCAACAGCCAAGCCTTTTAATAAAACAAATAAATCCAGATGTGTCTGATGCTTTTGTCATTGTTCTGGAGCAAAGCCAGCACAATGCTTTGCTCTGGCAGAGCACAGGCCCGGGAGTCTGGGTGGTGCCTGTGTTCTCCCTGTGCTGTTTGTCTCTGCGTGACCACACTTGCAGGAGATGAAATCAGGGCACTGGGGGAATGTGTGGGGTGATTGTTGTGTCCTGGACAGACACAACACAGCGTCAGCGGCCCTAAATCCTCACTCCAAGCCATGACTCCTGTTCCTTTTTTCCCTTCGAGTGGAAGGAAAATCAGGATGTTCACGGAGGTGTTCATCATGTGCACAAAGGTGTTTCAGTAGTGAACGCAGAGGTGAGGAGCACCTGGGTCTGCTGCGGGTGCTGAGGGCTTAAAGACAGAACTACAGAATAGTTCGGGCTAGAAGGGAATTCAGAGATACTCCAGTTCCGTGAGCACAACACCTTCCACCAGGTACCTCCAACCTGGGCACATCCAGGGCAGCCACAGCTCCCGTGGGCGGCTGTGCCAGGGGCTCCTAGGGGAGGACTCCTTCCCAAAATCGCAGCCCGGGCAGCCGCGGTGTTATATTTTATCCGTTTACCGGGCTGTCCCGGGCTGTCCCCGCCTGTCCCCGGCGCTCCCGGCCGCAGGAAGCGGAAGCGGAAGCGGCGGCGGCGGTTCCGGTTCCGGGCGCCGTGCCCTTGGAGCGGACATGGCGCTGGCGCTGCTGCGGCCACGGCCCCGCGGGGCCGCGCTGGGTCAGTGGGGCCGGCCACCGGGAACAGGGGCTGCGGGACCCGGGAGGGGGCGGGAGGGCGGGGGGTGAGGGTCCCCGGGGATACGGGATCCCCCGAGGGTGCGGGACCCTTGGGTGGTACGGGACCGCGGGGGTGCGGGATCCCGGGGAGTGCAGGACTCCGGTGGCTGGGGGGTTCCCGGAGGGTGCGGATTGGCTCCTGCTGGCTCCGGGATGGATCCCGTGGCTCCGGGATGGATCCCGTGGCTCCGGGATGGATCCCAGTAACTCCGGGATGGATCCCGTGGCTCCGGGGTCCCCTCGCTGACGCCGTTCCCGTTGTCCCCGCAGCTGTGCTGGGCTCGGCGCTGCTCCGCCGCCCCGCCGCTCTCGGTGCCGCCGCCGCTCGCTGCGCTCCGGCCCGCGACAGCCACGGCCCGGCCCGCCAGGGACACGGTACGGCCCCCTCTGTGTGTCTGTGTGTCTGTCTGTGTGTCTGTGTCTGTCTGTGTCTGTCTGTGTGCGGGGGTCTCGCCTCCCCCCGATCAGAGCCCCTTTTCCCATCCCCGGAGCTGTTGCACGGAGCTCCGAGCACTCGGGTCTGGCACAAGGCATCCTGCCCACGGCAGGCGTTGTGGTTAGGTGATGATCCTGAAGGTTTGTTCCGACTTCTGGATGTTCTGTGATCCCGTCGAGAATGGGTTGTAAAGGAACAAATTTTGGGTTGGGTCCTCCAAGGGACCAACAGCGGGGCAGGGATGAAGGACAGAGGTGATGGAGGTGGTACCCCAGGGCCGTACAGGGACTTAAAAACAAAATGAGCTTTGAGGTCCCTCCCATCCCAAACCAGGCTGAGTTTATCATCATTTTGGGCCACTTAGATTTTAAGTGGTAGCTGTAACAAAGAACAGAAAAGACTGACACATAGTACAGTGGTTTTCTTGGTGTCTTGTAGCGTTTTGGGTGTTACCAGCAAAGGAAAAAACAATCCTAAGTGCCCACTGATTTAAGGGCAAAGTGAAATGCTGAGCGTTGTTCGATAGGGCAGGATCTGTGCAGAGATGTTGTTTGTGATAAATAACGGTGCTGCTGTGGTGCCCCAGGCTGTGAGGAGTGTGTGTGCCCTCACCGTCAGCAGCACTGTCACCACTCAACAGCTCTTCAGGCTGCACTTTGCCCAAGTCCAAACTTCAGATCCTTTGCTCTCCTTGTCTTGTCACTGTCTCAGTTTCTTTTCTCCGTGCCAAAACGAAGGAAAACATTTGCATTTTGGTTTGGGTGGATGGATGATGTGTGTTAGTTGAGTATTTTGGGGGTGTTGCATTGGTAATTTCAGACTCCATTCTTGATGCTCCTGTTGTGTTTCCAAGTGTTGCTCAACGCTGGGGTTTTGGTTTACAGACACTCCAGATTTCACAGCCCTTGCCAGAGGGGCTTTTCCCTGAGAATGTTTCTCCTTGCAGGCAGTTCCAAGGCTGCATCTTTGCACTGGACAGGGGAGAGAGCTGTCAGTGTGCTGCTGCTGGGGCTGCTCCCTGCAGCCTACCTGTACCCTGGACCAGTGGTGGACTATTCCCTGGCCGCAGCCCTCACCGTGCACGGCCACTGGTAAGCACAGCAGGGCTCAAATCACAGCAAAAAAAAGAGGTTTGGTGACTCCAAACCTCAGCCTGGGCCAGTGGAAAACTCCTGGAAAAAGTCCCTTGTTCTCCCAGGTTCTGTGACAGTCGTGATCTTTGGCAGTGGTCGTGCTTTGGTCTTCCTTTCTCACTCTGTTCTCTCAGTCAGAAAAGGAATCCATAAAAAATTTTATTAGAGGCACTTCCTTGCCCCTGCAAGTGTAGAGTCCTGGGTGGTTTTAACCAGTGTTGTGTGAACAGAGGGAACAGAAAGAGGACAGGTCTGTATAAAAATAATACAAAAATATTCTGCCTCTCTGTGCTTCGTGCATCTCAGTGGTGATGGGGTTCTGCATCACAAAGAGCTCACAGCAAATATCCCACGAAGGAGACCTGGAGGATTATCTCCTGTATTCCTGATGGATGTTTGCTCAGTGTAGCTCTGATTAGGAGTGGATCCAGCTCCGTGGTTGGCCAGACTGGCAGCATCCACCTTCTGTGGTGATCCTGGTTTGGGAGTTCCTTGCCACAAGGATGAAGCAGATTTTTATGGTACTTTGGGGGTGCCAGGTTTTCTCAGACCTCAGTTTTGCCTTTTATTGGATTTTGTGTCTTGCATTTTCCTTGCTCTGACAGGGAGCTTTTTCCCAAAACAAGCGTCCTGTGTCTTGGATAATTCAAATCTGGCCAGGAGTTCCCTTCCAGACGTAGAAAAAACTGAAAATATGCTGATCTCTTTGGTTGCCACTCTTCTAATCTTAATGCATACCCAGGAGTCTTCTGTGTCTTTGTGACCATGGCTGGTCCCAGGTATTTCCTTGGTTTTGCTCTTTTCCAGTCTTTGGAAGTCAGGTAAGAAGGCAGATTGCAAGGATTTTGTTGTCTGCAGAGCTGTGGTCAGCACAGCTTGGTTTCCTCAAGAAAACTCTGAGCCTACTCTGTGCCTCTTCAGTAGAATCTGTGGAATGTGTTGTTTTGTTTTTGAGATAGATCCATCCTCTTTCTGAGTGGGGACTGAGCATCCTTCGGGAAAGGCTGATGGCAGCAGGGAGAGGAAAAAAAAACCAACCCAAAATAGTGAATTGTCAGAATGAGGACACAAAGTGGCTGCATTCCAGTGAGTGAACTTTTGCTGATTTGAGCTTTTCTCTCTCGTCCAGGGGTCTGGGCCAGGTAATTACTGATTATGTGCACGGAGATGTGCCCAATAAAGTGGCCAACGTGGGGCTGTACGTCCTGTCTGCCCTGACCTTCGCCGGCCTCTGCCACTTCAACTACCACGACGTGGGCATCTGCAAGGCTGTGGCCATGCTCTGGAGCCTCTGAGGACACACACAGATTGTCCTCTGCTGCCTCTGCTTCATCAGCTTCTGAGCAACATCCTGCACAGCCAAGGAGCAGCCAAGGGTCCCCAGTGAGCCTGCAGGGGGCTCAGAGCTAGTTTAGAATAGAGAGAGAAAAAAAAAACAAAACGGTTTTAAAACCAGGTTTAACTAGAGAATGTCCAGGGAGAGTGGGTGGGTTCGAGCTGCACTGTGAATTGGGGTGGATTAATGACATCAGTGGCAGACTTGCATGGCTAAAGGGAGCTCTCCTTGTAATACCAGCTTTAATGAGTGTTTTTCTAACTGTTGGTTGGATTGTTGTTCTGTAAAAGGAGCTTGGCTTGTGGGAAACTGAGCTGCTTCTTCTGACATCCGTGTGTAAGGCAGACCCTGTAACTCTGGGAGTTGATGTAGAAAAGGGAATACTTTTTTTCTTAATCCATTCAATAAAGAATTTGCAGAAATTCTATGTGTGCTTCTGAACCATTTTTACTGCTTTTGGGTTGCCTGAAATGTTTTCTCTGCAGCTAGATCTGCTCTGCCTTACTTCATAAACCAAAGAATATTTGTATGAATTCATACTTAGAGATGACTTGGACTTAATACAGGAATAATTAATATCCTTAGAAAATACAACGAGGATTGACACAGAATAAAAACACTTTTGCAGATGGACTTTGGAAACATTTGACTTTCAAGGTTTTTATGTTCATCTGCAACACCTTTTTGAGGTGGATTTTCTAAATGCCCTGGTCTGTGTTTGTCCTGTGTGACTGAAAAAAACCAAGAGGAGGCCGAGGGAATGCTCTGTTCTTTTAGGGATTTTTCAGAGGGGAACTGAGATTGTGGGTTTTGACTTTCTGCTTCGTCCTGTCAGACTTCCACAGCGCTGCGGAGTGGAAAGCTCTTCCCACATTCTCATGGTGTTTTTGTGGCCCTATTAATAGTGAGAGGAAGAGAACTTGTGTTACCCTTAGTGATTATGCAACGAACAGAACGACCAAGTCGCTGTTTGAATTCTGCAAGAATTTCTGATTAGGTTTGTTGTTTTTTTTTTTAAACATGCATTCGAAATTATTTGCAAAAGGACATAGCTGGGCAATTTTTTTGTTAGTGTCGTAATCAGAACAGAGCTGTGGTGAGGTTTAAATGCCAACATTTGTTCTTTTGGCCCAGGAAGGAGGAGGCCAGTGCAGATGGTGAGTCATGGGTAAATCCCCCTGGGAGAGCTGAGGGTTTCTCAAGGAAAGTGAAGTTTCTTCACACAGGATGCAGTTGAGTGTGCTGTTTAAATTATTTGGGTGAGAAATTCATTATCTGAGAGTTTTGGGGAATGTAAAAGCCCAAACCTGATTTCAAAAGCTGTTTGGTCAACAGGCATTAAAGAATTTAGGGATTGAATTTTACAGGACATTATAGACAGGCACATTCGTGGTTCTTCAGTGTGTAATTCTCTCCTGTCTGACTGGAAAACATTCTTCTACTTCTTGCCAAGAAAGTGCATTTATTTTTTTAATAAGTACTGAGAGTAGTTAAAACAAAAAAATGACTTGTTTTGGATAAAGACAGACAAAAGTTTCTTTTATAAAAAAACCCAGCTGTATTTTAAAACCGTAGAATGTCCCATCATAGGCTGTGATTTTCATCCTGAGTGAAATTAGATAAACATCTTTATGGTTTCATCCACTTCATCTTTGGACGGTTTCTTTAGGATTAATTTCCTCAAGGAGCCTTCCACCTCAAAGGCCAAGAACATCCCTCGTTCCATTGAGTATTCAAACTTAAAGGCTTTGGAGGAGCAAGATGTGAATGTCTTTTTGAAAAAGATGATGTTGCTTTCACCAGGCATTTCTTTGGGAACTTCTCCTTCCTGAGGAAAATAAAAAAGGGATAATAAAAATAAAAAAGGTTAATCCCAGCACAAGCCCTGACCACTTTTACTCCAGTTGATAATTCTGCCTGTCGGGTTTGTACAGCTGAGGAGAGGGAAGCAGATCCTTACCTTGAACCTGATGATCATTTCTCCACATTCCCTCTCACAGCACATGTAGTAACTTTTGTCTCCCACCTGCACGCTGAAGGCCACGGGCAGCCCTGCCAAGGGCGTGGTGGTTTTGTAGCAGTGAATGCTGAAGAGCATCCCTTTGTCTGCAAATAAACGGGTTGTTACTGATCACCTGCTCAAACCCAGGGAATAACTGAACTCAGTGGTGTTTTATCACTCCCCTGGCAGCTCTGGCTGCCTTGCCAGGATATTTCTCCTGACAGAAGAGCCAGGACTTGAATTTTTATGGCTTCTGGTTGTGCTTTGTGCCATCAGGGTGTCCCAAAGCAGCTGAGGTCAGCAGGCAGGGTGAGGAGGGGTCACACCCTTCTGTGTGCATGAGAAAGGGAGACTGGCACGTGGAAGTGGCTGTCAGTAAAACAGAGCTGGATAGAGGTGTTCCAGAAATTATTATGGTCAATAAATAGTTGTAAATAAATTGCTGAAGCGCCCCAAAAAGTCAAGGCCAAACCTGTGAGATTATAGTTAATGTTAGAAGAAAGTAAGACCTTTTAGTGCCAATACATTGTGTGAATTTTAAAATGATGTTTTTGTAATCCAGCGTTAAAAAAGGGAGGGAAATTAGAATTTTGTGATCAGAGCCAAGCAAAAATCTTAACAGCCCTTTTTCTGCACGTGACATCCTGCAGGCTTTGGTCTAACCCAGAAATCTCATCCCTCACTAATGCCCAAGACACAAAATTTCACTCTCAGCTTAGTTCTATTCTTCCAAATGAAGTTTTAAGTCCTTATTCTCAGTCCCACCATTGAGCAGATGATTACAAAAACCCAAAACCACCTCCGGGCGAAAGCAGCAGAGCAGTGGTTGGTGTTTTGTGTCTGGAAATTACCAGATTTAATCTCCTGGTCTGTCACATTCTCAAAGGCTGCCAGGTTCAGGTCAGGGCGCACCACGAGCAGTTGGCTGTTCACATTCCTCAGCACTCGGTGCAGAGTCTTCTCCTTGCACAGGGCATCACACTCCAGCCCTGCAGGGATAACGGAGCAAAAGTCTTCATATTTTAGCTGTTGTCTCCTCTCCAAACCTTGGCAGTTTGCCGCCAGCCTGATCCTGGCGTTAGGGTGTGAAAGGAGTTCTCAGAACGACATCAGACAAGAGGGAGGCAGCATCCACCTTTTAACACCTCTGCTCGAAGCAGATTTCCCAGGATACAGGGATTTATTTACACAAGCAAGGAAAGCTGCTGTGTTTGTTAGTGCTTGGTAAGGAGAATTCAGAAGCCTCAGTTCTCTTTTGCCCAGCAATTAAAGTGCACTGAAAGGAAGCCACTACTCAGGGTCTTATGAGGAATTAATGCAACATCAGCATCAGGAGGAGCGGTGGAACTGCAGCTCTGGTTTATTTGCAGCCACTCTCAGTTTGAAACTTGTCCTCTGTGGATTAGTGAGTGTGAAAGGAGTGATAAAATCGTAAAAGATGAGTTCTCGGCTTACCGTCGTCGTCTTGGTTCCACGTGAGCAGTGAAAAACAACAAAAAAAAAAGGAAAGGAAAACAACATTAAGCTCTGCCCCCGCAAAAGAAGTCACTTTTAGCCCAGGCAGCCACCTACACGTTCCCTCAGCCCAGTGCCACCAAAACTGAGCTGTTGTCACTACAGACAGCGTTTATCTGGGAGCAAAACACATGAAAACCCAGTCATTTGAGAACTGCAGTCACCACCAAACCAGGCGTATGCAAAACGCCTTTTTAGGGTTATTTAAGAAGGTCACTCTAAGCCTACAACTGAGGAATAATTGCATGCAAATATTTTGGTTTTATCGGTGCCTTTATGTGAACAAAAGGACAAGAAGAACTCATTACAAATTGCTTTTAAAGAAGAAAAGCAATTTGTTTTCTAACTGACATTTTTCCATAAGACCGGAAATTACTGACTCACTCCAAGTCCACCTCCCATTATTCCAACATTTCTGAGTGTCTTTTCCCAAGATTTTTTCATATAAGCAACAAATGTTCCCCTGACTCAGATACTTGGCCAACAACACTTAAAGCTGAAAGTTAGGTGACATCGGACTGACAAAAGAATTGTGTTAAATCAGTATTCCAACAGAAAAGGTCATTAAATGCTTTAATTACCGTCAAAATAGAGACAGAAATTTTTCCCAAGTTTTACTGGACACATCAGAATCTCTTCAACACTCATCTTCACCCTGCCCACAGCACAGGGAGAGGAATTCAGAGTTCAGCTCGATGCTTCTTACCCCATAAAGGGATAAAAAATCTGCACAGTCTGACCTGAGCAGGTTCCCCCGAGAAAAGCACGAGCTTCCAAAACACCCAAAAGTTAGAACCCATTCTGACTGCTCCTAGAAATGTCATTCTTTGCACTAAAGGCAATAAATGTCTTGAAACCAGGTGTGCAATGAGGAGCTCTGGCTCTTGGGCTGGGATTTTATTGTGCAATAAAATTGCCAGCTCACTGCGAAGCTTTTCACCAATTAAAAATGACTTTATACACGGAGTGAGCAGTATCAGTGTAAGTAAACACACACACCCAGATAGATTAGCGTGAGGAATCACCGTGGGTTTCTTTGTCCCTTTAGCAAAGCACTTTCAGGACTGTATTTGAGAATGATTTTTTTCTATGTTTTTGCTCTAGTTGTAGCTGTGCAGAAGCGGTGGCAGGCTCCCAGCAGCATCTTTGTTTGCAAATATGCACATCCAGGCCTTGGAAACGAGATACCACAACACCCAACCGTGCAAGCCTCATTCTTAGCACATTAACCACAAAATTCTATTATTCTAAAGCCCCGGAGGCAAGCACGGGCAAGGTTTTTGACAGAGGATTAAAAGAAAAAGTGGCCCTTGGTTTAATTTTAATGGGTAAAACAAAATGACTGTGCTTCTCCCCTTGATCATAGAATCAAAAAAAGTTTGGAAAAGACCTCCAGGATCATCAAGCCCAACCTTGAGTAATAAAAGATGATTATCTCCACCTTTTTACCGAGGAGGTTTGAAAGCAAGGGCAGAATCCCAAATGAGTTTCCGACTGTCGGATACGGAATGACTCACCCAGGGATGCGGGGCTGGGGGCAGAGATGGCTCTCGGTGGTCCCTTCTGGCTCCTCGGGAATGTTTTTTCTCACTCCTCGGGCGATGCAAGCCGGCGATGGGGGCCCGGAGAAGCACAGGGTGTGCGCGGCTGGGAGGAGAAGTGACTCTCGGTGGTCCTTTCTGCTCCTCGGGAGTGTTTTCTGTCTCTCCGGGACGCGCAGCCCGGCGGTGGGAGCCGGGAGAAGCACAGGGAGAACGGAGGGGAGCAGAAGTGACTCTCAGTGGTGTTTTCTGGCTCGTCAGGAGTGTTTTCTGGCTCTTCGGGACGCGCAGCCCGGCGGTGGGAGCCGGAGAACCGCAGGGTGTGCACGGCTGGGAGGAGAAGTGACTCTCGGTGGTGTTTTCTGGCTCCTAAGGAGTGTTTTCTGGCTCTCCGGGACGCGCAGCCCGGCGGTGGGAGCCGGAGAAGCACAGGGTGCACGGCTGAGAGCAGAAGTGACTCTCAATGGTGTTTTCTGGCTGTCCGGGACGCGCAGCCCGGCGGTGGGAGCCGGGAGAAGCGCAGGGAGAAGCAGAAGTGACTCTCGGTGGTCCTTTCTGCTCCTCAGGAGTGTTTTCTGTCTCTCCGGGACGCGCAGCCCGGCGGTGGGAGCCGGAGAAGCGCAGGGTGCACGGCTGAGAGCAGAAGTGACTCTCGGTGGTGTTTTCTGGCTGTCCGGGACGCGCAGCCCGGCGGTGGGAGCCGGGAGAAGCGCAGGGAGAAGCAGAAGTGACTCTCGGTGGTGTTTTCTGGCTCCTCAGGAGTGTTTTCTGGCTGTCCGGGACGCGCAGCCCGGCGGTGGGAGCCGGAGAAGCGCAGCTGCGGAGCTGTGCCAAGGCCACCCCCGGGTCCCAGCCGGGGCTGCCCCAGGCGCAGGGAATCCAGCGCTGCTCGCCGCTGCCTGCAGGGGCTTTATAGCGGCTGCTGGCGGCCGAAATCGGGGCTCGTTCCCCAGCTCTCTGCCCACGCCCGCTTTTCTGGAGCGGCATTTCCCCTCCTCGCTGCTCTCCTATGCAAATCCGGGTTTCCCAGGCTGGCTTCGTGCCGCCCGGGGGACGCCGATGGTCAGCGGGACGGTCCCATCGCTCCGGCACGGAGCCTCCAGGGCAGGCGCTGCCCTGTGCTGGCCCCCGGCAAGGAGCTTCGGGCCGGGAATTCGGGAATTCGGCACGGGCTGGGGAACGGCCCGGGACAGCCCCTGGAACAAAAGCGGCTGAGTGGGAAGAGTTCGGCTCCGGTCCGGCGATGCCCCGTCCCCGCATCCCGGGCGCTGCTGAAAACAGCAAACGCGGGGGCTGCATTTATTATTATTATTATTATTATTATTATTATTATTATTATTATCATTATCATTATCATTATTATTATTATTATTATTAGTGCAGAACATTCTTCTTCTTCTTCTTCTTCTTCTTCTTCTTCTTATTATTATTATTATTATTATCATCATCATCATCATCATCATTATTATTATTATTAGTGCAGAACATTCTTCTTCTTCTTCTTCTTATTATTATTATTATTATTATTATTATTATTATTATTATTTGTGCAGAACAAGCCCTAAAACCCAAAGCAGCGGGATTGGGACTGAATAATTTCCCACTCGGTTACGTCTCCACCATGCCTGGATTTGCTGTTTCTAACGCTGGTCAGAAATTCACCCACTCAGCCCTGCTCCTTGGTGGGTGAACTGAAGACCCTCAAATTGTAGAAATGACAAGAAAACTCCCAAATCCCCACATCGAACCCAAACCCGAGTCCCCAAGACGTCCTCTCAGACTTTTACTGCTCCTGGAGTTTTTAAAAAAGGACCCTCAAAGTTCATAGGGAATACTTTAATATCTGTATGAGAAATGTGAGGAAATGATTTTGAGGTCAAAAGCACGTCTTCCAACTTCATTTGAAATGGTAAAGATAAAAACTCTGCCTCTTTTACTAATAACTCTGGATTTTGGCTGGTTTACACAATAATATTTTTCAAAAATTATTGCCACACTAATAATTTATCATTTAAATAGACATTCAGGTCATTATTTGTTTTGTATTAGCTGGTGGCATTAACATTTTTGGCCTATTGATATTCCATACAGAGCTATCAGGAAGGAGGACTTGGTCTTTCATGTCAACCTTAAAATTAATTCCTGAATTAGTTCATTGACCACATTGAATAAAAGGCATTTCCTTCTCTTTTGTGCACATATTTGCATTTTTCGGTACCAGATCTAACTCATACAATGATTTTGTGATACAGTTTAAACTTTTATTTCTCCTGGAATTTAATATCTCCAATTTTAGAGGAACTGCAACTACTTTTAGAGTAATGGCTTAGATAGTTTTGCTCCAATTTTTAAGGAACTGGAACTCCAGTAAGAGTGAACTCTCTCCCCTTAAATAATTTTCCTTTAATGTTCTTTTTAGTCTTAAGACTGAATTATTCATAGATTATCATATCCATAAGAGAATGGAAATGAAAATTCAGATGTTTAATTTGTTTTACTTCAGGAGGTCTGTTAATAAAACCATGAAACGATTAAGTGAACATCTCAAAAATGTTCTCCTAACATGTTCTATACTATCTTCTTCCTAATGTTTAGATAATAACGCTAATAACACAATTATCTATTAAATATTTGACAATTAAAGGAAGTGCCCCATGGCAGCTTATTTAATGTTGTTTCTACTTTGAGGAAGTATGTAGTTCTTGTTCTTTCAGCAGTTTGATTTCTCATGCTGATAATTTAATTTTTCTGTTTGGATGATGTACGTGAGGTGCAGGTCCTTTCCTCTCTTCAAAACAGAAGACAGAAAAATAAAGAAAAAAATTAAAAAAGAAAAACACTTAGAGGCAAACTTTACATAACATCATATACCATAAGCTAACTGAAATAGTGGACAGTGATTTAGGAGAGCAGTGACTTGCTGTGGTGTTTAATCTCTTTGAATGCTGAAAGTTCTCTCCTGGATTGTGGTGTCCTGTTTGTTCCTCTTGCACAGGAACCACAGGGTGTATGTATGTGAGATTCAGGTCCTTTCTTCTCTTCAAAATGGGAAATAGAGAGAAGAAAAGGAAAAAAATAAAATAAAAAAAAACCCAAACCAAGCCAGAGGCAAACTTTACGCAACATCACATACCATAACTTAAATCACGTACCATAAAACAACATCTCATAACGTAAATCACGTAGCGTAACATTCACATAAATGCTGACCTTGCCATTTTTTATTTCACTGTAGGGAACAACGACATGATTTAGGTATTTAATGTGCTTCTATGTTGAAATTCTCTCCTGAGTTGTTGTGTGGTGTTGAAAAGGAGGCACAGGGTGACTCAGTCCCTCCTCGCTGAAACCACGTACCACTGTCACCTGCAGAAGTGAAACACAGCCTCGGGAAAATACAGCTTTATTCTCCATTCTGCAGAGAGACAAAATGGTCCTGGCAGACGTGTGGTATTACTCATTGTAGTGTTCACTCAGTGGTTTTACCCATTGTAGTGTTTGTACCCATTTTAGTGTTTGTACCCACTCTAGTGTTTGTACCCACTCTAGTGTTTGTACCCACTGTAGTGTTTTCACTCATTTTAGCGCTGTGACACATTTTGGTGCCTGGTCTCTCATTTCTGACTCGTGTTTCGAGGCACATCCATCCAAGGAGCTCGCTTAGAAGGTGAAAACTGGACGGGAAAGGTTTTGAGGAATTATTTAAAGCTTTTAATTAATGACCGGCACCGCCCGGCCCGGAGCCGCTCTCAGGGACACCTCGGGCCGCTGCCGCCGAGCCCGGGCAGGGCTCCGGGGGGATTCGGGGAGCTGCTGTGCCCTGTTCCTCCTCCTTTGTCTTTTGTTTTTCATCCCTTGTCCCTTATTTTTCATCCTTTCCCCTTGTTTTTCATCCTTTCCCCTTATTTTTCATCCTTTCCCCCCGTCCCCAGAGGCGCGGCCCCTCAGCGCGGCCCCAGGCCCGGCTCGCTCCCGGCGCCCTGAGGCTCCGCAGGGCTGACAGGGAATAAATCCTTCTGCAGGGATGGCAAAGGGATAAATCCCCTCCGCAGGGATGGCAAAGGGATAAATCCCCTCCGCAGGGATGGCAAAGGGATAAATCCCCTCCGCAGGGATGGCAAAGAAGGGATAAATCTCCTCGGCTGGCGAATGGAGGCTGGCCCCGCCATTCCCTCTCTGAGGAGCTGCCCCCGGCCCGTGAAGGCAGCGCCCTTTGCCGAGGAACCAGCCGCAAGGTTTTGTTTTTTACACGTTTTGTTTATTATTATTATTATTTTTTATTTAAACCTTCTACCCCAGCGTGGCCGCTCGGCAAACACAGCGTGCTTTTCGGGAGGCAACTCGCAAAAAAAAAGGCAGATAAGACTAGAAATAAAAGCAAAAAAGATGGAGGTGAGCGGCGCTGGGTGAAGGAGGAGCCTCCCCAACCCCAAATCCTGCCCAGGACCGAAGGCACACAGATCCGCGGCACTTTAGGGAGGTTTAGGGCAACAAAACCAACTTTATTTCATGTGGGAAACTGCAGTTTCTTTGGGGGCTTGAAGCCCAACAAAATTGGGTAAGCACTGAGACGTGTTTAGGTAGAACTTCTTGAGAGAGAGCTTCTGAAGTACACCAGAGTATACTGGAATCACATCAGAACATCACAATTTTACTGCGAGATATGTATATAGATATATAATACATGTGCTCATATATATATATATGCATATATATGAATAAAGAAGTGTGTTTATATACAGAGATCTCGATCTGGTACTTCCCACTCAATCCCCAAGATGCTCACACTGCTGTGAACCCACTTGCGTTTTCTCCAAAAAATAACCCTCGAGATCTTTTTAAACCTCTTCTTTCTCTCGGCTAAGCTCTGTGGAAAGCTTGTTTTATATCCAAGAGTCTGTATTTTCCCTAATGTGCTCTGTTGTTAGAATGAAGCTTCAGAACATCCACAGCTGTGTGACAAAGCAGATTTCGCTCCTTCCGAGGACTCGCGGCCCCTTTCCAAGACTGAACCGCTGGAAAAGGTTTTAGATGGTGACGTATTAAATGTGCTGGAAGTTAGTGTGGAGTGACCTAATTTCCTCTTGAGATTCAGCCAAATGTTTAAATGAACTTTTTTTTCTCTCTCTTAACAGAGATGAGCAAAGAAGTTAATAACTTGTTATCGAATTATGCTGACACTATAAGGCAAGTTAACTTCGTGTTATTTGCGTGGCAGTTCTAAAATTAGCTAGGTGAGGTGGATGGGTGGCTGCAGTTTAGGGGAATTACCACTGAAAACTGCCAAACACAGATCTTGAAAGAAAAAATGCTGGTTTTTTATTACAGCAGAGGATTAATTTGGTCAGAAACTGGGTATTGATAGACAACCCATTTTTAAGAAAAAAACATAAAAGCAGTGAGAAGGTTAATGGCATTAGCATTGATTTTAACGACAGATTTCTTCATTTAAGTTCAAGAGCAGCGTTGGATTCTTCTCATGTCCAGGAACTTGATGGGATCCTAAGAGAGGCCAGGGCCATGGACAACAACTTAAAGCAGAAAAGGGAGAAGCTGAAGCAGAGATTCGCTGTTATTGCCAATAGTCTGCAAAACTAAATGGAGTTTGTTATAGAAATACAGAGCCAAAGTTGTGTCTGTGTATGAAAACAAACTTGGACAAGTGTTGTGATGTCTGTTTCTTGTATAAATATTTCTGCCCGTTCAGGAAACTTCCAACAAGTTAAGCAGCTACTTAGTGTTTAAATACATAGTGTAGTGGTAGTTAGTAGAAATAATTCTGAGTATCTGTTTTAAATCCTGTGAGTCAAGGGATTAGGACATTAAGCTATGTTAACCCATTAAACATAGCAAAAAAAAAATAAATAAAATTCTGTGAAACGTGGAAACTTACGATGTAAGTGGAAAATGACCTCAGATTATTTCATGTTAACCGTTTTCTGGTTATGTTTTTTAAAATTCCTTTCTACTTTAAAAAATGTTTTTGTGCTAAAATATTGATAGAATATACTTGGATCTTACTTCCATTTTCCCTCAGAATGTAAACAGGTTGAAAAGATCAACTTAGAAATAAAAGAGCTCTATGAAGAACTTGGAGAAAGTGTAAAGTCTTAATTTCAAATGCACTGTACATGTGTTACATTTCAAACCCGTGTTGTTTTATATAAAACATGATCAAAGCTTTGCTGTTGATGTCAATAAATAAATAGATGATGTTAACAGGACCTAGAATTACAGTGTTATTTTGTTACTTGGCTGCAGGAGTGTTATTTGCTGATATTCTGTTTTTTTCTGAGAACACTGAGCCCTTTTTCTTTCTTGTCCTTCCACTCTGTTAAAAAAAAAAAAATAAAAAAAAAGAAAGATGGAATGTACAAAGGATCACTTGTCCAAAGCGTGGGGGCTCATGTAATAAAGAGAAGTGCAGGAACAAGATACATTCCCATCCTCACCCCGGTGGTGTGCAGTGATTTCCTCCTGAAATCCTCTCAGGCCTAATCCACCCTCCTTTCCCCCTCTGCTGAGCCCCAAGCCGAGCGTGCTGCGTGTCACAGCGCCACGATTTACAGCAAAGAACGGGAGGAACTGGACCTGCAGGGTGAGATTTAGAGCCCTAAAGATGCAGATATGTCCTGAGCAGGATTTTCAAAGTGCCTAAGCGTGGCGTAAGCGCCTTACACGCTTAGGAATTTTGGAAAATCCCATAAGGTGCCTATCTGCATCTTTAGCATCTGAAGGCTTTCCAAAGCCTCACCCTGCTCTGCCATCACATTTAGCAGTCTCTTGGTTTTTTTTTTTCCCCCTGATATTCTCACACTTCTCCCTTTGTACACAGAAATGTGGGAGAAAAGGAGAAGCTTTAAGAAGCGGCATTTTCTAAAATATTGTGCTGAGGGTTTGTAAAATCTGTGGTTATTGTTCATCTGTAGTGATGACATGACCCAGAGATTCAAATGACGTCTGCCGAGGGCCTGAGCTCTGACATTCACACACAGCTATTTATGAGTAATAAAGAAAAGTCACACAAAGTTTCAGGACTGAGGAACATCAGCCTGTGGCTGCGTTTTTGCCGTTGGTGCTTGGGGAAATCGTGCAGCCTTTTTAGATCATCAGGATTTGGATTATCTCCATTTCGTTTATGTGGCCAATATATCTCCAGCCATTAGTGTCAGAGCTTAGATTTTGAGATATGATCATTTCGTAAGTTTTTTTTTTTCCCTTTGGGGATTAAGTGTTCCTGTTGCAGCAGTTTGCTCTATTTCAAAACTTCATAAAATCCAACAAAAACGAGTAAAACTCCACTTTTTAAAACAATGGAGGACTGCTAAGTGCAGTTCAATCCCAAGATATATTTTCAGAATGATGACTCTTGTTTTTTACAGTGATTTTTTTATACAGTTGGTTGTCATTCCAATTAATAGCATTTAATGGGGATAAATATCTCTGGGATAATAAGAGGACTTTAGAATTTGAGGAGATACTGAAAGTGAAGTCAGAGTGTATGGCCACAGTAACCTAGGTGAGCTTATGAACAAGGTGGTTATAATTATTAATTTTTTTTAATTACTAAGAGCAGCAAAGCTTCTGGTTTTGCTACACAAATATAGGTGAGGACATATATATATTTAAAAAAAAAAGTAAAATGAATGAAATGTCTATTTTATAGAGTTTAGCCTTGAAATGGTGAGTTCAGAAAGTTCAAAACATCCATTGAAAAAAGTCAGCCTCTCCTCTTGTGAAGTTAAATAATATTTCAGCAATAAAAATATATTAATCACACCTTTATCTCTCCCTGGTTAATGGGAGCTTTCCAGAATTATCATTATTAATTAATTGAATTATACAGAGCACTTTTCTGCTGGCTGCTCTTTAGTGTCCCACTCAGCATCCTAATGTATGGACACACTCATTACACTCTGTTTTCCTTCTAAACCATTAAAATAAAATAAAATTATCACTTCCCTCAACATTTTACACCTCATCCAGCCCACGAATGATGCTGCTGATTGGCCCTTTTATGGATTTCAGTGTTTATTGGGAGAAAGAAAAGGAGTTTTCTCTTCTGATGTGACCCTAAAGGCTCCTTCATGCTCTGTCTGAGGAGTGAGCTCCTCATGAATCCCATCCCATCCCACCCCTATCCGCTTTCCAGTTTTACTGCTGGAGGTTTGGACAGAAAATTAATTGGCTTTAAAGCTGCTAAATCTGATCAGCAAAGCTCTGCTGGTAACTACGTTTTCTTTTAAGCTTCTCCCCTCCTCGTTTAAGCCCCAGCCTATAAATTAGCAAAGAGGTCTAAGATGACAGATCAGTGACAGAATATAAATGGATTTTTTCTTAAAATCTGGGAGCATCTTAGACGAAGTTCCGACCCTCTTGGAGTCAAGGGGATCTTGACACTGAGCCTTTGCAATTCTGAGCTTGCTGTGAATTTCTTCACAGGCTGGAAAGTGTAAGTGATGAAAAACTCAGTTCCTCTCATTGCTCTTCTCTTATCTAAAAGCTAAAAATGGGAAATTACAAAAGGCAAAACGCTTAGACTATAAGTGATGAGAATTCTTTCCTGAGAAAAGGCTGATTTTGACTCTTTACTTAAAATGAAACTGGCTTTTAGCATAAATGTGGGTCAGAATAGAAAAAGACCAAATGTAGTAGGGAGTAGAGGTGTTTTGAGCTCAGGACGTTGTGCCAAGAACTAATCAAAATTCAGTTTTGTTAATGGTGGAATACTTGATCTTTGAATTGTCTTTGAAGGTGGCAGTGGAAAAGAACAGAGTGGGCGTTTTGCATCATTAGAGGAACACCCAGGAAAAGAAAGGAGGGCAAAGATCCATGGCTCAGTCAACCTAAACCCCATCCTGGAGAGAGTCTGGAGGAAATTTCTTAACTATGACGTGGATAACAATAACTTTAAAAATTCCTTTAAGAGAAGAGCTGGCTTAATATGGAAGAATTTCCACTGGGTCCAGCTTGTCATTGACCCCATTTTGTATGACGATATAGAAAATCAGAGCAATCAGTAAGTAGGGGCAAAGAAATTAGTGAAAAAGTCAATGAATACTCTTTTTTTCCTCATAGTGGTATTGTATAGTGATCTGCTTCCAGCTTTGCTTATTCCTCATTATCCCAAACGATTTAGAAAAAGGACTTTAGAGCACATAATCTATTTAATAAAGAGCAGCACGCCAGAAGTCCCAAATGCATCAATAACATACATTAAAAATTCACTATAATCTCAAGAAGATGAAGGGTTGAGTAAAAAAAAATCAAGATTTCCAGAAACCAGAAGTCATAAAGAGCTGAGAAAAGACAATTTGTGGAAAAACGTTGAAGCAGTTGGGTTGAAGCAGTTGGGTTTGTTGAGAGACAGCACAACTCAAGGGTGGGAATAATAAGAGAGGAGCTGTAGAAATGCAGGGAGGACAGGGAGAAATCAGCTTAATTCACAGCGGGTTTCGGCTGAGAAGTAATCTGTCTGTGGAATGGGGTCCCTGCAGTCGCTGCTCCCTCTCCGGGCACAGCGCAGCTTTGGAGAGCTGCTCAACGACACCAAAGAAATGTTTCATCCCGATTCCGAAGCGCTGGAATCCCGCAGGGAAGGAAGGCTCTGTCCTGGGCAGAATCCTGCTGGATTCTCTGCGGGAATCTGCCGTGGCAGCCAACACTCTGAAAACCCTGAGAGGCATTAAGGTACAACATGGCTCCCCAGAACCAGAAATATTTTGCATCCCAAGCATTTCTGAGAGGCGAACACGAAGGTGACGGGAATTTCTGAAGGGCTTACCTGGAAGCCTGGATGCACAGATCCCCCAGCCAATTCTCTGCGGTCTTTCCCATCTCTGCGGAGCTCCGGAGCGTTTTCCCGGGGCTCGGCGGTGGCCGGGCAGCGGCAGCTCACCTGGCCCAGGTGAGAGGAGGTTTGGGCGGCAGGATCCGCCCCAGCCCAGCGGAGCAGGGCGCTGCTGCTGCTGCTACGGCTCTTATTGTGAAAGGATGATGAGAGGCAGCGCTCACCTCTGCGACCATCGCTGCCTCCTCTCTGCCCTGGCACCGCTGCCTCCTTCGGCCGCTCCCAGCCCGTGCCCTTCCTGCCGCACGGAATATGTTCGCCAAAATCCTTTTGTCAGCCGCCAGCCTCCTGCTCGCTCACCTGCTGCATTTCCTCTGCTTTCTGATGCAATTCATTCCAGGTAAAAACGCCTTCGAAAGGATCCTTTCCAGCCCATCCCTTGGGGAAGGGGCTGCTGCTGGCGGGGATCGGGGAGAGCGATTCCTAGGGACAGGAATTCTCGGCTGAGCGATTCGGAGAGGCTGTTAAAGGGCCCGAAATGTCTGTTATTTGTCGTGTGGAGAGACGGCAGAGGCGAGGATTACGGCGGTACAGATGGTCTGGAGCCGGGAAAGCAGCACAGGGCAGATTCTCTGCGCCGGGAGCCAGCTGGGAGTGGGCAGGGAGAGGGATCTGTGCAGCCGCATCCTTTGCCCAGGCTTTAACCCGAACTGGGGAACTGCCCCAAAGGATTTTATATCACTACCCGATCCTGCGCTTTTTGTCCTCACTGCACAGCTTCAGCTGCTCTTTGTTTGGGTTGTGGGGTTTTGTTGGTGTTGTTTTTGTGTTCTTTTGTTTTTTTTCCTTTGTTTTGTTTATTTGTTCACCCTGTTTCCAGATATTAGGAACCGACAAAAATCATGGCAGACCTCACGGGAATTTTCACTTTTTGATGGCGGTGGTGTTTTAGTGCCTTTTAAATGTAAAGCGTTGCTTCTGAGATATCCAAAGAGCCGGGGGAAAAAAAAAAAATCTCAAACCTGCCTTGTTGTGCCACCAGAATACCCCAAAGTGTAGATTCTATTTCTGCTGGGAAATCAACAGCTATTTCATGTGCTGGAGCTCGCTGTCGCCTTTCTCCTTTCCTCCCTTTGATCTTTCCCCGGCTCATTATTATTATTTTTTTCCCCACTGTGTTTTCTGTCATTTCTTTTCTGTTTTCCCTTGCTCCTGTGGCTGGCAGCGAGGAATTGGGTGCCTGAGCCCCTGGCCATGGGGAACCGAGCAGCCGCATGGAACAAGGAGCCCAGCACGGGGAGTTCCCGGCGCTCCCAAGGCAAGTGCTGCACCTTCCCTTCGGAATTCCCAGCGGGAGCTCCGAGCTCCAGCCCTGGGGAAGGGTCTGGAGGACACAAATCCACCGCTCCTGCTCGGGCTGGGGGTCGGGGAAAACTGCTTTGCTTCCATTTCGTGCTGCTCTGTGTTTTATAGGGAACGCAGCCTGTGCCACAGGATTATTCCCAGTTCCAATGATCCTCAGGGAAAATAGAATTCTTGCCTCACTCTCCCTACTTGAGGAATATAATGAGCATTCTGGATTTGTTGAATTTTGCTCTTAATTCTGGATGTCCTTCTGAGTCACTTACACTGTGCGTGGAGAGGCGGTTCCTGAGCCTTGGGTTTGAGCTTGTAGGTTAAAATCAAAATGGTTTTGCCCTCTCCCGTGTGATCCCAGTGTTAGCAAATATCTCACCATTCCGGATTTCGTGTCCCACCCAGCGGGGTCGAAGCACAATTTAATGTCTGATTCGTGGTGCCTGCCCCCACAGCAGCTTTCTCTTCAAGAGCTCGGTCCTTCCATCCTATTTCTGGATATAATCAATAAATAATCAGTGCTGGGCTCCAGTCTGTTCTGGGCGGTGAGAGCACAGCACAGTGTGCAGGGACACAGGAGCTGGGAAGGCACCAGCAGAACTCTGCAGTTTAGAAAACCTGCTGCGTTTAGAAAAGGTTGGAGGAAAGTTCCAGCTCCGTGTTTAGCCTCTGCTGGATGTGCCAAAGACCTTAAGCCTGTTTTTAAAGGTCTGAGGTGGGATGGGAGCTGTGGTGGAGAAAGGAAGGGTACAGAGAGGACAGGTTGTGATCTGGTGCTGGTTTTCAGAGGTTCAGCACACACACAGAGCCCCACTGGGACCGTCGGGCTTTAACTGTGGATTCAAGTTCTTCCATCTCAGAGCGTGGCCAGAACAGGAGGAGTCATTTTATTTACATAGCATTTAATATTAAAAACCAGTCTGTCTTCTGCTTTCTTCAGAGAGAGATTGGGCCCTTCTCGGGGTGCTGGATGTCACAAAAAGGTTTAATTTATGGCTTTATGAGCTTTCCCCCGAAGGTGAAACATTTCTTTGGAATTACTCAGAAATGTTGTGTTGAGAGAGAGTTTTCCGCGTTCCACGTCCTCGATGCATTCAAAGATGAATTCAAAGATACATTAAAGATAATAGTCGTTAATCAAATCTATCTTTGTTTAATAGGGAAGATATATATATTTTTATATAATTTTTTTTCTTCTTGCGTGCCTTCCCTCCTCCTAGCTAGGAACTGTCAGAACTGTCTGCATTGACTTGTCTTCTTTCTGAAAGCTTCTGTTTTGGCTCATCTGGGTGTTGGGATTTGTTCCCATTTTGCACTCATTTCTGCCAAGGTCTTCAGCTCATCTGAGTCATGCCCAGAAGAAAAAAATAATCCTTTCTCTTGCTGTGCTTCTTTCTCCCTCTCTGACCTGGGTGTGGGGCATTCCCTTAAACATTCTTGTCGTTTATAATCCGTTCTATTGAAACTCCACTTTGTAGGAAATGCTTTGGAATGAATTCTAAGGAGATGAGTTCTAACTAGATCAGATTTCAAGAAGGATTACTGAGATGATCACGTGAATGGTTATCACAGGACAAGGAAAACAAAAAGACCTTGGCTTACTTAGCTTAGGAAGTGATATGATTCTTCACCCTAAATACAGCACAAGGAAGGGAAAACTATCCAAACCCCACACCAGAGCTGCCAGAAAAACAAGAATAATGTCCTTTAGTAAACTCAAAGCATTTTCCTGATCATCTGGACAAGTTGCCCAAAGAGGGAATAAGTGTCTGTAGACATCATAATTTTTAAAGAGAGTTTAAAAATATAATTTTAAAATTTTATATAAGAATTTTTGGACAGCAGTTGGGAGGGCTGGACTCAGGAACTCTTTTCCAGCCCGGTCAGGCTCTTTTGTGGAATGTATCTTTCCAAACTTTCCATTTACAGTTTTGATGTCGTGCCATCCTGAGTCATGCCAGCTTTGTTTGGGTAAAAAACGTCCTTAGGGATTTGTTCCTCTCACTCCTTAATTCATATTTTGCACCTTTTCAGACCAAATTGCGTTTCTGTTAACACTTCAGAGATCTAGAGGAGGGTTTGGGGACTGGCAGATTGCAGAGCTACATTGGACTCTTGCGTTTTCCCTTCCTGCAATCCTAGCACCCAACCTGTGGGTGTTTTTGTGTAGAGAAACAAGCTCAGAAGAATTCTACCTCCCATCTCGGCTCTTTTGCAGATATTGTGGCTGAAATAGCAAATTTCCTCTGGTGATGTTGAGCAAAGGGTTTCAGAGGAGGGAAATTGGGCAGCAGCTACACTTGGTCACCTGGATTAGAGGATGTAGACCAGAAGCAGAGGTGGTGAAAGAGCAAAAACACCAGAGTGAATTCTGTAGCAGCCTGGACTCCACTCAGCGTGTGGTGTCTGCAGCAGCCCCGGGTGATGGGGTTCTGCCTGCCACACGCCTTTTTGAGCAGTATTTCATTGCCACCTCAGCAGCTCCAGGCTGGTCCTGCACTCCGTGGTCTCGGGGAGAGCAGCAGAGAGCTTCTGTGAGGGCAGGATGGGCAGGTGCCAGCCCGGGCAGGGAGGCAGCCCTGGGTAAATCCACCTCTGCAGCTAAATGGATTGCTGAAACAATCCTTGTGTTGATGAGGCTTTGCAAACCAGGCTGGGGGAGCCAATCACTGACATCACTGGCAGCTCACAGCATTCCAATCACTTCATGCTCTCCTGGGGCTTTTGTTCTCTCAAAAGGGGTTATTGCAGTCAAACCAGAGGCTCCCTCAGAAATTATCCTTCTCTGCTTATTTCCCTGCCAAATAGAACTTGTAAATCTGTTTTGTCCTGTAAATGGACTTGGGCTCATTTGTGTTCATTTGTGTTCTTCCATTATTTTAGGATCACAGTTATTTTATTTTTCTTCTCTCAGTTTTTTATGAAATTCAATCCACATATACATTTCTTTGATTAAAAGAAGCTATTATCTTTTCTATCATCCCATGTTCTGTTACCCCCTTCGGGCTGCCGAACTAGTGTCTCTTGTAGATTAACTGGAGCAGAGAAAAATCCACTGGATTTTCAGTTCCCTGTGGGTACGTTGAGCTTTGTGGCTTTATCTTGCCACAACTCGGCCGCTTACAGATGCTGAATGCTCTTCTCCCTGACATCCAGTCTCCAGATCTAGCATTTATCACTTCATTCCAGTGAAAATCTCAATGCCCTGCTTTTTGTTCTCCCTGCTCTCTTTGCAGGTTTCAAGAATTACCTGCCCAGCCCCCCCAAGGAGCAAATCCTCTGCCACAGACCCAGGGGGCTGCAGTGCATCTCCCCCTTGGTGCAGAGCGTGGAGGAGACCCCCGAGCCCATCCCAGCCAAGGTCAAAGGACATATTCCCAAGTGGATTAATGGAAATCTGCTGAGGAATGGCCCTGGCAAGTTCGAGTTTGGCAATGACAAGTAAGTCTCCTTGAAATGAATTTTTACATGGTTCTGGCCCAAACTCTGCCTAAACCTCAAAGGAACCCCCCATCACTATTTAGAGCATCTTCCAGTTTCTTTTTACATAAGGGAAGGAAGAAATATCCATGTCACTCTTTTGAGAGCATTGCTCCTCCTGCATTTGGGAACTCCCATTTCCTGCGGAGTGGAGCTGAGTGGTGAAATCTCCCAGGCTGGAAAAGCTGAGAGCAGAGAGGCTCTCACCGTGGTGGGATGGGGAATAAAACATCCCCAGCTTTGCTCCTCTGCCCTGAACAAAACCCATCCCTCAGCACTCTGAAATCCAGGGATTTGGAGAGTCGGTTGCACCAAATGGTGTGAGCTGCCTTAGGAGCAAATCCACCCAGTTTTAAAAATAACACACTCCAATATTCCTAGAAGGCACTTGCTGCCTGTGCCTTGGAATGTGCCATGGCAATAACTGACAAGTCAGCTGATGGCAGCAACTGGCCAAAGCTGATCTCCTCTCCTGTCCCCAGAGTCAGACCAGCAGGTGTTCTGGGAGTGTCCCAAACTCCCTGCTTTGGAGACAGCAACATCCTGCAAGAAGCTGAGAGCTCAACTCCTCTGGGTCTGCAGTAATCATTTGTGTTATTGCACAGTACAGCACTAACTCTATTCCCCGTGCAGGAGTGGGTGGTTTACCTGTATATAGACTATTTCCCAAAAAAATAGATCATTTCCCATTACACACAGCGTTTTCAGACATCACCTGCCCCTGCTGCAAATCTGTTTGGTTTTTCGTTTGATTCAGGTGTTTTCCCAACCAAAGCCGTGCCTGTTTAATAGCTCAGGGAATCTGGGAGTCAGCTTTTATTACAAACATCACTAAACCTAAAAGAAGCTACTACAGAGCATCCTACAATGCCCAACTCCTCTAAATTTCTCTTTTTTTCCTCTCTCCTGACAGGTTTAACCATTGGTTTGACGGCATGGCTCTGCTGCACCAGTTCCAGCTGGCCCATGGCACAGTGACCTACAGGAGCAGGTTCCTGCAGAGCAGCTCCTACCTGAGGAACAATCAGCACAACCGTATCGTGGCCTCTGAGTTTGGCACCTTGGCCATGCCAGACCCCTGCAAGAGCATCTTTGGGCGCTTCCTGTCCCGCTTCGAGCCGATCCGTAAGAGCGTGGAAAAAAAGGGTGAAAGGTTCTGTAAAAGATGGAGGAGCCTTCTGAGGATTTTCTTGGAGGAACTTGTGGTTAGGTGGGAAGGGAGGGAGGGGTGAGGAAGTCTGGCAGACTTTCAGGCTTTCTGTGAGCCCGTGGGTTGTTTTTTTTTTTTTCCCTAGAATATGACCCCAAAAACGCCAAAATTATGCAAATTTGGTGTCAGCCTCAGCTGGGGGAGGCAGGGTTTAGTGTTTTAGTGCCACTTCAGCTTGCTCAATCCCAGATCTTTTTGTGAATTTCCCGAAGAGAGCTCTCCCCGAGAGAACATCCTGTGCAGTGCTGATAATGAGCATTACACCCTGGTGTTCTACCTGAGACACAGCTTTGCCCTTAGAACACCTTGCCTTGCTAAGCTCGTAGGGTAAGTGGGCTAATCCCTCCCTTCCTGGACTAAGGGGCAGGAGATTATTGAGTAGGGTGAGGGATGGTGCTGCACAGGAATGGAACTTCCAGTGCCTTTAGGATTCTGTGTACGTCAGGGAAGAAAGAGGCTTAAATGCAGGCAAAGTGTTCCCCACTAAAAGCAGCCCAGGCCTGGAGTTCACAGCTTGTCGCTCATGCTGTGACCATCCTCTGTTTCTCCTCTCCCTCATCTGTCCTTTCCCGAGGTGCTCACACCTCCACTCATGGTGACGCCTCCCAAATTCCCACCCCAGCTCCCTCAGGATGTTCCAGAGCTGTCCACATCGCCCCTCTGCCTCTGCCCAGCTCCAGCGGTGATTTCCATCCCTGGCCTTGTCCCTGTAACCCTTGGCCCTGCACAGACAGTTTCCCTTTGTAGATTAGCGAGATATTTCCAATCAACCCCGCAGGGATTAATGTCACCGCAAATGGGTTTATTTGTTTAAACACATCTAACTTGCCATAATGTGACATGAGCTGCACAGAGCCGTGCCCAACTCCGGGATTTCTGTTTCAGAGCCCAGTGACAACTGCAGTGTCAACTATGTGCTGTACAAAGGGGATTACTACGTCAGCAACGAGAATATCTTCATGCACAAGGTGGACCCAGAGACGCTGGAAACGAAGGAGAAGGTGTGGGCAGGTGGGATAAAGGAGCTGGGGTACAGGTGATCCCTTGCTGCATCAAGGGGAGGTCCAGTTCCAGTTCCAAAGGGATTTGTGTGGAGCAGCAGCATCTCTCTCTCCAGTCCCTGGATGAGCTGTGCAGCAGTGAGGCAGCTCTCAGGGGTGGAGGTGCTGTCACTGTCACTGTCACAGGCACAGCTGGCATTTCTCCTCTGCTCTCCCTGCTTGCCCGGGCTTGTCTGCACCTCTCACCACAACAGGAAACAACTTTTTCCTGTGTACGAGACAAAAGTGAACACTGCTGAGCTCGCATCTGCCTTTTCCCTGGTGCTTTGCTTTCGTATTGATTCTCTTCATCTGCTTTTTACACCTCGAGCTTTGCACACTCCCTTGATCAAACCCTCTGTTACAAAAGGGTGGCTCAGCTGCCATTTGATTTTCTCCCCCTGGTAGGAAATGACCAAAACAGAGAAGTTTTTCCCTGGGCATCCTCTCTCAAGAGTGTGACTGGATAATCTACACGTCCCCCCTGGAGGGGATTTGGGCTGGACAGCTGTGAGAAGGGCTGAGGGAGGATTCTGACCCTTCCTGAATCAGTATTTACTGCTGGGCATGTTTGACACCAGAAAAATGCCAGCTCAGAGCATCCCTCAGGCCTTGAGGGAGCCTCTCCAGGAGTCCCTCCCTGCAGGATCACTAGTGAGTCAGGAATTTACTGTATGCAAAGCACAGCCACTGCGGTATCTTGGCTGATCTGCCAGCTGATCTGTCTGTAAAGCAGAGTGCAGCCGTGAAAAGACACGTGGGGATTTTTAGGTTCAGCTCTGGTGAACCATCCTGTCATAAAATGAAAAAAAAAAAATCCCCTCAAGCTGTTGTTTTTTTTTTAGATGCAGACTGGTATTGTTTCTTTGGCTGAGTGAAGAAATGGAAGGGATGATTTCACATTTAAGCTCCCCAGTAGTGCTTTTATAGTGACAAATGGTGATTTTTTGGGGCAGCTGACTGTCCCTTCACACACCTGCCTATGCTTATTATGGGCAACGTTCCCACTGTGCCAGCTTAAGGAATATCTGTGTATTCCAAAGAATGTCTACTGCTGTTAGTTCTGCGTTACTGAGAGAGAAATATCCTTATTCTCAAGGGTTTCAGAAGACTGCAGGCAGAATGAAGGCTGGAGCCCAGATGCCACGTCATTAACAACAAATAAAATCTGCTCCTCTCCCTCAGACTCCCACCAAACCCACCCTTCAGAAAGTTCTGCCCTGACTGAAAACCTTTGGCCTTTGCAGGTGGACTGGAGCAAGTTCATTGCAGTGAATGGGGCCACAGCCCATCCCCACTACGAGTCTGATGGGACAACCTACAACATGGGCAATTCCTATGGGAAGCACGGTGAGCTGGGCACGGCCAGGCTGCTTCTTGGGAGACACCTGGAAATTGCTGTTCCTGAGTCAAAATGTCAGTGTCAGTCTGTCCCATAAAGCTGGCTCCTCTCAGGATTTAGTTTCAGATGCTTCTGGACTTTGGCCAGGGAATATCCAGCAAATTCTCCTCTTCCTCTCCCAAGCTTTGCTGGAAAACAGGAGAATGGTTTGTTTTTTTTCAAAGTCTCATCCACTGCTGAAGCCTCCTCTGGAGAAATTTAACAATTAGTCACGTGTTTTTCACTTACAGTAATTGGGTTTGATGAGCACCATAAAGGTTTTTTGCAGGAGAGAAGACAGAATTTATTCTGGTCACTTGGCTGTCACACAGCAAAGCTGAGTTTTATGGGACATTTTTCTTCTTCTCAGAACTCTGAGCACCTTGATAGGATCCTGTTCCATCCCCATGGCTGCTCAGAGCCCCTGTCAGCTGTGTGAAATCCTTCTTTTCCAGAGGCCTCTGCAAACAGCCACTGCCCTTTATTGTGATCCCTCGGGCCAGCTCCACATTTTCTCTGGTTTTGACCACTTTTCATTCTTGCTGCTTTCATTTCCTTTTGGCCTTAGCAAAGTCCAGCTCTGTACCACATGCTTTTTTCAGCTGGACACGCCAAACTCTAGATTATTGTTGTTATTCTTATTCAAAAATGCCATCCTTTCCTGCTCACATGCTCAGGTTTATTAACTGAGCATCACCAAGGCTCAGAGTTTTCATTTCCTGTGAGCTTGGTTTCATCCTGCCCCTGTTATTGTAGGAGAGCACTGCAGGCAGAGCTGGCATTCTCCCAGACTGACAAGATCCTTCTGCTTCCTCTTAAACTCCCTTTGTTTGAGTTTTTGGGGGTTTTTTTTTGGTAGATAAATCCTCTGTAGAATGTTTTAGTGGCTGTTGGGTTTCTGCTTGCTTTAGGACAGGTGATTCCAAGGAAGGAGCAGAGCCTGATTTTACTCTGAACACCTTTTTCCCCTTTCCAGGATCCAGCTACAACATCATCAGGGTGCCCCCACAGGAGCCAGGCCACGGGGACACGTTGGAAGGAGCCAAAGTGCTGTGCTCCATCCCTCCCATGGACAGGGCGAAGCCGTCCTACTACCACAGCTTTGGTAAGGCTCCACCCCAAACTCAGGGAATTTGGGGGCTCAAAAAGGGCTCTCCGGTTCTCCCTGCCCTTGAGATGTTTCCTGGCCTCATATTTGGGGCTGATATTTCCTTCCTTGTGCCCTCAGGAATGACTGAAAACTACATTGTTTTCGTGGAGCAGCCGCTCAGGCTGAACCTGTTGAAGATCATCACCTCCAAGCTCTGTGGGAAAGCCATTTACGACGGGATAAACTGGGAGCCTCAGCACAACACCCACTTCCACGTGGTGAACAAGCACACCGGGGAGGTGAGGGGGTCTTGGGCCCCTGCAGGAGCTCATCTGGAACTTTACATCCCAAAAGTGCTGCCTGGCAGCCGTGGGGAGATGAAGGATCAGTCCAGAAGTTTCTGCAGTAAAGGCTTTAAAGGCAGGGCGTCGATTTGTTAAAAATGGGATTTCTTCAGGCGTTTTCCTCTCTGTTCATTCATTTCTTTGCCAGCCCTAAAAGGGCAGCAGGAAGAAGCAGTTTGGAGCTCAGGAGACCTGAGCACAGGGTCCCAGGTACTACAAGGTGTAAAATGCAGGTCCCAGGTACCACAAGGTGTAAGATGCAGGTCCCTAGCACTACAAAGTGTAAAAAAGGAGAGATGCCCAGCAAGGGGCCGCTTGATATTTTGAGTTTTCTTCTTCTGCTTTTGCTCCTTGCTGGCTTCAAGCAGCCCCTCTGTGGCAGCACAGGGACAGAAGGCAAACCCCAGGCAAGGAGAGGGGTTGAAACGGGGGGCAGAGAGGGGAAGGCTGTGTGAGGTGAGGCTGGGAGCTCGCCAGGTGAGCTCTGAGGTGCTGCAGAGCAGCAGCAGCTGCCCCGTGCTCCCTGCAGGTCCTGCCGGGCCAGTGGTGCTCCAAACCCTTCGTCACCTTCCACCAAATCAACGCCTTCGAGGAGCAGGGCTGCGTGGTGCTGGACCTGTGCTGCCAGGACGAGGGCACCAGCCTGGCCCTGTACACACTGCAGAACCTCAGGAGGAGCGGGGAAGGGCTGGACCAGGTGAGATCCCTGCCTCTGCTTCCCCAGAATCAGCTGCAGGAGCTGCTTCTGTGCAGCAAAGCTGGGCTCGGTGGGATGGGGAGCGATGGAGAACACCGTGGGGACAGCACAGCTGTCACTGCAGACACCAAAGAAAGGCTCCAAATACTTCAGTAGGCAGAGAGCACAGAAAAAACCCCTTTATTTTCTGATTTTACTGCCTTTTATAAGGTGTTCCCATGCAGACTTGCCATGGTTGGTGAATAGGAACGACACCTCTCTGATCCATTTTGTTAAACTGGAAAAACAGCAAAACCCCACCTGGAGAAAGGTTGTTTTGAAAGAGGAGAGTTGTTGGCCAAGATTGTTTTGAGAAGAAGCTTTCTTGAGAAATTTTTCCTTGGAAAAAAGTCAGCAGCTGTCAGCAGGTTCAAAATCTCTCAGACCCAGAAATATCAGACCCACACAACCACGACTCCATAAAAACTGAAATGATCATCTCTTGATTCTTTCTCTCCCTTTAAATCTCTCTCCATGGAGCGTGCCCTCGGAACTCTCCAAGCCTGGCAGAATTTACTTCTGCTTTAAAACCTTGGGTTTATGACATTTATTTTCCTTATCCTTGCGTAATACAATTTTCCCCCAAGAAATTATGCAAAATAAGTTGTAGCGTGACGTCTAAATGGAAAAAAAAAGAAAAAGGAACCCTGTTCTTTAGGGCATTACTTCAGAAAAGGAGCAGTTTTTATGAAAATGACAGAAATAACCACAGAAACCCCTACCCTGTTCCCGCAGTCACCTCACAACAGCATGTCCAAATAAATTATTTATTGTGTCCGGCTCTGGGAAAAGCCCCGTTTCAGGCCGTGTGAGGGGCATTATTTTGCATAGAGCTCTCACATGGGAAAATTGGGGTACTTTCAGTTTCTCAGCCCGCAGATGGAAACCCAGAGTGCTGGGGGGAGCTGCTGCATGTCCAGACAGGGCTGAACTTCCTCTGTCTGTGTCCTGAGTGTCTAGAACCGACTCAGCTCCGACCTGAAAGGAGCACAGCTGTCTCCCATCGGGTTCTGCTTTCTCCTGCCTTTTATTTTGGGGTTTTTTTAAAGACTTTTTTTAGGCATATTCAGGTAGGGCAGAGTGTTAATCCCGGGGTTTTTTTGTCCTTCTCTGAGCACAGCCCAGGTGGGATTTGATGTGGCTGAAGGTGTCCTGGTGTCTGCACTGGGTCTGTGTTTCCCATGTTCTCCCAGTGGCATCACCAGCACACTCCACACACTCCACACACAGAGGAGTCATTTCAGAACAGAATCTCAAACTTCCCTGCATCCAGAGCCTCAGGAATGTCTGGGCGTGGCTTGTCTCCTTTCCCCAAATTCGCTGGCTCACTAACCCTGGCGAGGCTCTTTTGTCTGGTGCAGTTCCCGGCCAGGCTACGTGAACCAGAGAAGTTTTGAAAGCAGAGTTTCAGGATTAACATGTGATTAAAGTGATGTTTCACAATTGAACTGGTGAGTTGCAGATTGCGGTAACTGAAAGGCACCAAAACAGAGCCCTTATCTCTTTTATTTATATGAGAATAAAATGGGTTATAAGCTTGGCTTGAGCAGAGCTTTGGTGGAAGTGGTGGAATTATCCCTCTCAATGTGTCTGCTGCACTGGGGGCTGCATTTTGCTCCCCAGGTAAATCCATCATCATTCCCCTGCACTTCCAGCCATGAATCCACGTGTACCTGAGCATGGCAGAGGGAATCCTGCAGGCACAGTGCTCTCCTGCTTCTCCACAGGGTGATATAAATCAGTATAAGCCTGTTCCAACTAAATAAAACATAGTGCAGTGTCCGTGCCACTGCTGGATTTGGAGATAATGGGCTGATTTGCATACCCAACTCAGCGTTAATTACTGGGAGAGCAATGCTGGCCCTTTTCATTCTTGCGGGTTTGGTTTCTGCTGTGAATTACTGGAACGTGCAGGGAACTTCTTCTTTCCATTGTGCGCTTTACCGTACCACAACTTGGTCAAGCACACAAGGAAAAGAAGAAGAAGAATTCTGGGGTGTCTAAAACTTCAGAATTGTTCCCCAAAAAGTGCAGTTAGGCTGAGATGTCTGTCCTGTCCCCGTCACCATCGCTCCGTGTCTCTGTAACAGGTTTATGCCTCCGTCCCCAGAGCTTTCCCTCGCCGCTTTGTTCTCCCTCTGCACGTGGATCCAGACACACCCGTGGGGAAAAACCTGCACCCACTGCCTTACACGCAGGCAAAGGCTGTGAAAGGTGCAGACGGCAAGGTGTGTATCAAACCACAAAGGCATTTTATGCTGCAGCTCCTGCCCTGTGCCTCGGAGCTTTGATCACTTCTGGTTGTGCCGCGCTCGGTGGGACCTGTCCCCTCTCCCGCCCCGTCCAAGCTGAACCAACCCCGCAGTGATTTCTGCACCTTCCTCCCAGGTCTGGTGCACACACGAAAATCTCCACCCTGAGGGCTTTGAGAGAGTCGGGGGCCTGGAGTTCCCCCAGATCAATTACAGCCGCTACAACGGCCGCAGGTACCGCTACTTCTACGGCTGCGGCTTCGGGCACTTGGTTGGAGATTCCTTGATCAAGGTGGATGTGGAGACCAAGAATTTCAAGGTGAGCTCATCAAATCCTTCCACTGAGCTGGATTTGAACGTGTGTCATTCAATGGGGGTTTTAGGGCTGCGCCCAGATGGGTCTGGGATGAGATTCCCAATTTCATCCCTCACCCGGAGCCTTCTGAACGTGGCACAGTCACCAAACAGGAGGGGATGGCACCATCACACTCCTGGAATGCAAAAAAAAAAATCCCCCCCAAATTTAAAAGGTTGAACTCTAAGTTTCCTGGAGCACAGAGTATCTCCAGGTGCCTTTGTGGGGAGCATTTATAACTCTGCTTCCTGTTGTAGACAAGTATTAATGAAATCAAACTCATCCCTGTGTCCCTGAAACTCATCCCTATGTCCCTGAAACTCATCCCTGTGTCTCTGAAACTCATCCAGATGTTCCTGTGCTTGCTAGATTTGGCAGGAGGAGGGATGCTACCCATCAGAGCCTGTGTTTGTGCCAGTGCCTAACGCCACGGCAGAGGACAGCGGAGTCATCTTGTCTGTGGTGGTGTCCCCCACTGAGGTAACGTGCTGGCACTAGTTTGTCAAAGTCACACAGCATTAATTCACCTTTTAAAGCTTGAGGCTCCCTGGCAGGTGGTTCCCTGCTGCCCTTGGCCTGGCTCTGTCGTGGCTGAGCACAGGCAGTGCAGGAGTTTTGCTCAGAATGTTGCTGTTTTCCAAGTGCAGCCTGTGGGTCTCGGTGCTCCTGGGATTTGTGTCTGCTCTGTGAGCAAACACAGGGCAAAGGAGTTCAGCCTGGACACTGACTCTGCCTGTCTCCTCCTCCTGCAGAACCAAAGTGCTTTCCTGCTCGTCCTGGATGCAGAGACCTTCCAGGAGCTGGGGCGAGCAGAGGTCGGGGTGCCAATGCCTTACGGGTTCCACGGCGTCTTCAGTGCCCACTGAGCAGCTCCTGGGCACCTCCTGGCACCTGGGGCCGAGCCAGGCTCAGGAAAACCCTCTGCTGCTTTCACCTCCCACCTTTCCGTCACGTCTGGGGTGAAGGAACTGCTTTTTCTCCCCATAACCTCCTGTATTCCTATCAAAACACAGCCGAGGAAGGCAGAGGCCCCTTTGCTCCACAGCTCACTGCTTTCTCTGCGTTATTTTTTTACTGTCCTGCTAGAGCAGCTGTAGCAGCAGCTCACAAAGGTTGAGGCTTGCAGGGGAGAAAATGGAAAACTGATCAGCCCCTTCCTTTGGCAGCAATGTGCTCTGAGGGGAAGAGAACACCAGTGCTCGGGGCTTTGGCTGAAATGTGTAAAGCAGGAGAACCAAAGAGGTGACAGGAAAACCCAACAGGGGACGGGTGGGACCGGTGAAGAGGAGTCAATGTCCCCTTGCATCGAGGGTGCCTTCAGTGGACTCCAGAGGGTAGAGGCAGACCCTCACAGAGGCTGTGCTTGTGCTTCTTTCTGTACCATAGCAGGGCCCTCAAATAAAACCTGGGGAGTTTTTCCTTTCTTTCCCTGCCCTCACACGGTCTTGTAGATGTGGGGGACACATCCCCAGGGCAGGATACAGCTCTGCTGTGACAGTTCCTGCCTTCCTCCCAGTTCAACCAGCAGGAAACAGCAGTTGGGAACACGGAGAGCTCCATCATGGCCTTGGTGTCGCTTTGGGGTAAAGCAGGGCAGAGCAAACTCCCTGTGTCATCCAGGCTTCTCCAGCCCCTGAACTCTGGGCTGGAGGTGGGTGGGTGAAAACTGAAGACTTCAGGTCCATCTCTTCACTGTGAGAAGGCTGAAGAATTATTTGCATCATTTCCTTGAGTAATAAACGAGCCCTTTCACCCTTGGGGCTTTACTTCCTCTGACCTTCCTTCGCCTTCCTTACAGCTCTTGGGAAGAGAAAAAGGATTTTCCCTCAGGGCTGCTGCCCTGGGAGAGGCAGAGGAGGCTCAGCCAGAGCTGCTGGAAGCCACTAGATGGCAAACAGCTCCCGTGCTGCCGTCCCGGCCCTGCCCCGCAGCCTCCGGGTCACTGTCACAGCATCCCCCGTCCTCCTGGAGCCGGAGCAGCCCCAGCCCCGGCAGCAGAAGGATGCTGAGAAGTGTTTAATGGACTTCAGGCGCTATCGGTTCTCTCTCTTAAATTTTTTTCTCCCCTTTTTTTTTTTTTTTTTTTTCTTTCTTTTTTTTTTTTTTTTTCTTTTCCCTTTCTCATTGAGGTGGGAAACGAAAAGGAATTAGAGGTTCAGGTGCGACCTGGTGTAAATCCCAGGGACCTGCTGTGAATTCCAGGGACCTGCTGTGAATTCCAGGGAGCCAGGGCAGGGCTGGGCAGCAGGAGCGCAGGGGAGGAAGGCTGCCCTGCAGGGCACAAACCCTCCCCAATCAGGCTGGAAATCCCCAGGTCTCCATAAAACAACCCAACTACCTGTGGCTGGGGAATCTTTGTCTCCCAGCACTCGACCTTTGAGCGTGTATTTAAAGGCTTCCCTGTAACCATGAGGGCTCTGGCAGGGCTCCTGGTGCCAGCTCCAGCTCTGCGGAGGTGTCAGACAACCCCACAGAGTCGGGGACAGCTCCCTGGCAGTGACACTCCTCCCTGGGTATGTGAGCACATCACACTGCTGAGCCGTGGGAACCTTGTGTCAGAGGATGAACAGAATTAGGGATGGGGATGAGATATTTTACACCAGAAAGGCTCGGCTGCGCATCTGACCCCGAACAGTCCCGAGGAAATGTTCTGTGTCCCCAAATCGGCCCAAAGGCTGTGAACACAGGCTGTGCTCTGCCTCTGCTCCTCTCACAGCGACCTCCTGCCCCAAGCCCTGCGGCTCTCCCTCCCGGATAAATGACAGTCCACTCCGTTATCCCCAGGAATTCCCGGGGATTAAGGGAATGTGCCTTCAAACCCTTGCAGCGCTGAGAAATCCGCGTTCTCCTCGTTCTCCCAAATTTTTCTGAAAATCGCCACGCTTTAAGGCTTCCTCTGCTTGAGCTCCAGGAGTGTTTTTACCGCGGTGCGCTCCTTGGGCTGTGACCATGACCTTCCCGGGGCCAGCACCGACACGGGGGGACAGGAGCGGCCCGGGGACCAACACGGGGGGGATTGGAGCATCCCCGGATCCCACATCGGCACCGGGGGATTGGAGCATCCCCGAGGCTGAACACGGGGAGGAATTGGAGCATCTCGGGGACCAGCACAGGGGGGATTGGAGCATCCCCTGGTCCAACACCGGCACGGGGGGATTGGAGCATCCCCTGGTCCAATATCGGCACCGGGGGATTGGAGCATCCCCTGGTCCAACACTGGCACAGAGGGACCGGAGCATCCCCGGATCCGACATCGCCACCAGGGATTGGAGCATCCCCGAGGCTGAACACGGAGAGGAATTGGAGCATCCCCGCTTCCGTCAGCAGCACGGAGAGACCGGAGCTGAACACGGGGGAATTGGAGCATCCTCTGATCAGACAGCGGCACCGCGGGACCGGAGAATCCCCGGAGCTGAACACGGATTGAGCGGAGCATCCGCGGAGCTGAACACGGGGAGGAATTGGAGCATCCATCACCGGCACGGAGGGAGCGGAGCATCCCCGGATCTCGGCGGGCGGATCCCGCGGGCTGGAGCCGCCCCGGGGCCGGGCTGGGGCCGGGCTGGAGCCGCCCCGGGGCCGGCCTCTGTGTCCCCGCTGTGTCCCCGTGATGTCGCCGCGCTCGGCCCGCCTGGCTCGGCTGTCGCGCTCCGTCACCTTCAGCGCCTGCCACCGCCTGCACAGGTGAGGACAGGCCCCGCACAGGTGAGATTCCCCGCACGGGTGAGATGCCCCGTACAGGTGAGATGCCCCGCACGGGTGAGATGCCCCGCACAGGTGAGGAGATGCCCCGCACGGGTGAGGAGATGCCCCGCACGGTGAGGAGAGGGTGAGCCCGGCCGGGAGGAGGCTCCGAGGCCGCCC
Organism: Sylvia atricapilla; assembly: GCF_009819655.1. Taxonomy (NCBI): domain Eukaryota; kingdom Metazoa; phylum Chordata; class Aves; order Passeriformes; family Sylviidae; genus Sylvia; species Sylvia atricapilla. Next base: position 5,684,424 of record NC_089162.1, read on the forward strand.
TGCGTTTCCCTGTTCCCTGCCCGGCTCAGCCCCTTCCCGCAGCCATCCGCCAGTGTCCGGCTGCAGTTCCGTGTTTGAACAGAGCCAGCGGCGCTTTCGCTTTGTTCGCATCGCCCCGTGCGCCCCCATCTGCTGGTTTTCCCTCCGAAAGTGATATATTCCTAAAGATGTCTTGGCCTGGAACTGCCTCAGAGGAGGTTTTTGGCTTGGCCTCTTCTCTCGGCTCAGGAGCGATAGGACAAGGGGAAAGAGCCTGGAGCTGTGCCGCAGGAGCTTTAGGCTGGACATCAGCAGGAAATTCTCCATGGAAAGGAGAATTCCATGGAATTCCAAGGAATTCAGGCCTTGGCAGGGGCTGCCCAGGGAGTCCCCAAACCTGGAGGTGCCCAAGGAACTCCTGGATGTGGCGTTCAGTGCTCTGGGTCACAGGTTGGGCTCCATGATCTTAAGTCTTTCCCTGCCTCAGTGATCCTGGGATTCTGTGATGTTCCCAAAATGTGCCTTGACCTGAACCCCTCGGGGCAAGCCCCTGGATTGCTTCAGAGGGAAGATTCAGAGGGGATCCCTTTGTACCTCTTGGAGATGCTCCCTGAGCTTTGTTAATTAATAATAAACCCCAAAGTGCAGCTTGCTCCGGGCCGAAGTGATTTGGGGCCCAGATGTTGAACGTTTCTCCAGCTGTGGTGTCAGGCAGCTGCTGTGAAACACACACAAAAGCCCAGCGAGGAAAGATCTCACTGCTGCCAACAGCATCTCTCCATGGGCCAAACACTCCTCTGGCTGTGTCTGTGCCTTTGAGCTGCTGGATTAAACGCGGAGAGGGGAGAGATCTGAAAAGCTGAGCTGAGTGAATCCTGAGGGGCCATTCCTCCGCCTTCCCACAGCAAATCCCTGAGCGACCAGGAGAACCTGAAGCTGTTTGGGAAGTGCAACAACCCAAATGGCCACGGACACAACTACAAAGGTAGGAGATGGTTTTCCAGCCTTGCTCACGGAGTGATGCTGCCCTCGGGGTGGGGAGCTTCTCAGCTCTTAGTGCCTGGGTTTGTGGTTTTGTTAAGAATTAGGAGGAAATCTCAGCAGCAGGGGGTTGAACCATAACACGGGGTTGAACCATAACACGGGGTTGCCATCTATTCAGCTGGATAAGATAATCAATATTTGTCTTCAGATGCCACTTCTTGAATCCAATCTGCTTGTTTGCGCTCTGCAGAGCCGTTGTGATCGGAATGGAGATTTTTCTAAGCAAAAGCCACGCAAATTAAAACAGTCTGCAAACGTTATTGGGGATTTTTTTTTTTTCACAAGTTCTCCCATTTCTACACCCCTGAGCACACAGAATTAGATCTCTCCAGGTTCCTGGAGCGGCTCCCTGTGTTGTTGGCACCCTGAAACCTCTGCTGAGGAGCTGCTTTATCAGGGAAGACAGGCTTATCTCCAGCTGCCTGGGGCACCAGACCCTGGGGAAGCATTTTTGTGCCTCTGAGTCATTGTTTTCATGGCACATCCCCTCATTTGATAAAAAGTCTCACTCCTGAGCGTGCAGGGAGTGGCTTGTGTGTCCCCAGCAGCAGCAGCAGCAGCTTTGTTTTCAGGTTCATGGGCATCACAGTGACCTGATCTTTTCTTTTGTTTTTTTTCAGTTGTGGTCACTGTGCGTGGAGAGGTGAGTGCAACCAGCATCTTTTTTCAGTTCTTCCATGTGGCAGAGTCCCCACAGCTCTGGCTGCCCACCTGGATTTCCCAGAGTATGTTGGGAGCTCTGTGCACGTCACTAGAGAAGGTTTTCTGTGCCCATTGTCCTGTTCACAGCAAGGATTTGCAGTTTGATGCTGTTTTCATGCTTTTCTCCTCATCCTTGAAAGCTCTGCCATGAGCTGTTTCTCCTTGGTGGAGAGATTCCAGAGAGTGGAAACCTCTGGAATTGTTTCCAGGCCCTTGGGACCATCACAGGGGTGGAGCTGGAAGCCTGTGACAGTGGAGAGATGTTCTCCCTGTGGCTCAGACAGCCTGAGCACAGATATTCCTGTCTGGTTTCTGTTGCCAGGTTACCAATCTCCTGTGTGCTTCCCCTGCAGATTGACCCTGTCTCGGGGATGGTGATGAACCTGACAGACCTGAAGGAGTACATGCAGGTAAAACCAGCCCGATTTTCCCCTCTGATCCCCTGGGAGAATTGATTGGAGCTCAGCAATTTGGCTGGAGCCGTGGCGAGCTGCTGATGGCAGGACATAAAAAAAGGAATTAAGGAATAATTGAAGAATTAAATGCTTTAGCTGGGTTATGGGAGGCAGCAGCTGGGGGTTTCACAGCTGGGTTTGGGGCTCTTTCCCTTGTTTCCCATCCTGTGCCTGGCTGTGTGTGACCCTCAGGCCAGGCAGGGACAGGGCTGTCACCGTCCCCTCTCTGCAGAAAGCCATCATGGAGCCGCTGGACCACAAAAACCTGGACGAGGACGTGCCCTACTTCTCTGAGGTGGTCAGGTGGGTGGTGGGGGCTCCTGGAGGGCTGGGAACAGTCCCCAGGGCCTGATCCTTTACCTGTGTGCTGAGCACACCCGTGTCCAGCCCTGCTTTGTCATACCAGCCTGGCCAGGCAGGGCCTGTCCCCTCCACCCCATGTCACCCACAGAGGGGTGGTGAAATCCCCCATGGCACAACCCTCACTTCATCCAGATGTTGTCACCAGCTGCCCTTCAGCATCCCCCCAGCCCAGCCTGGCTGTAACTGCCTCAGATATTGGTGTCACGTCAGCCCTGACCCTGCTGCTGTCCCCCCAGCACCACGGAGAACGTGGCCGTGTTCATCTGGGACAACCTCCAGCGGCTCCTGCCCCAGGGGATCCTGCACAAAGTGGAAGTGCACGAGACAGAGCAGAACGTGGTGGTTTACAAGGGAGAGGAGAGGACTGTGAAGTGAAGCCAGCCTCAGCTGGGTGAAATGCTCCGTGGTGGGTTCCCCCAGCGCTGCTCAGTGTCCCCAGCAGCCAGCTCTGGGTTACCCCAGGACAGGAGCAGATGTTTCACAAGGGTCACCCTGGCAGCGCTTTGCCCCCTCTGGGTTCTCACGGTGGGTTGGTTTCTCTGCTTTTCCTCAAGCCCTCGGTGTTCTGGCCCAGCCCAGCTGATGTGGAATTCAGAACTGTGCCGTGGTAAATAAACGGAGCAGCTTTGGAGAGAGGAGGCCAAATCACACAAGGCTTTCATTTCTCTCTAATTAAACAATGAATTCATTTATGGTATTTAATAGTGTGAGTTTTGCTGCTGCTTTGCCTCTTGATCAAGCAGAGAGGCATTTTTCAGAGTGGGAACTGTATTATCTGGTTTTTTTTGTTGTTTCTTATCAGTAGATTTCCTGTGCTGCAGGCGCATTTCTTCCTGTGGCCAGCAGATGTTTCTCTGCGTGTGCAGCTGCTGAAATGGGCAATAAAAAACCCACTTCTGCCCCGAAGTGGAGAGCCAAAGGCAGCAGGGGGTGGGTGAGGATGGAAAACTGAGGAAACTGAAGTGGGAATGTCACAACCCCAGTGGTGGCAGAGCCTCGGGGAGGGAGTTCAGGGATAAACCCTTCAATCAACCCCCAAATCAACCCCCAAATCAGCCCCAAAATCAACCCCAAAATCCAGTGGAGGTTGTGTCAGCAGGATGAGCCTGGGAGAGGAGTTTAAATGGTCACTACCCCAATTATCCTGGCTCTTCCTGGGCTTGGGAAGCTGAGGAAAGGCGGTGAGGGAATGGTTATTACACAGTTCCTGTGGTTCAGGGCCATCAGGTCCCAGTGTCCAGAGGCAGAAGTTACAGTGCTGGGTGTGATTCCCTTTGTCACATGAGCAGTGTCCTGAGGAGGAATTAGTAATTAGGACTGAATCAAGAATAACCTAATGCATATAATTAAAAATAAAACCTGATAAGCAGGGCAGCAATTCCCTTGCTTCAGAAGGAGATGGGGTATTTAAATAACAGGAGAAATGAGCCCCTTTGGGGAGGTTTAATGAACCCGAATTGTTCACCTTGGCCACTCTCCAGGCTGAGGGCAGGTGGGGTTTACTCTGCCCAAAAACATCCCTGGGCTGGCTTTAAAACCATTTTGTCGTGTGAAGCCATACCTGGGGACACTTCTGTGCTGTCCCCTGCCCTGCTTCAACTCCCTGGGAGAGCTCCAAAAGGGAGCAGTGAGAAAAAGGAGGAATATTCCAACCTTCCCCTTTGGCAGAGGAAAACCCGTGCCCTGGGAGCTCCAGCTCTGGGGATTTTTATTTTTGTTTTATTTCTTCTTAGAGGTGGTTCTTTGGGGAATATTTGGCAGAAGATTTGGCTGCAGGTTCCTTGCAGAATGAGCCAAGCAGAGGGTGCTCAGTGCCTCGGATGAAATGAAAACTCTGCTGGGACATTTGCCCCTTTCCCCTGCTTTTTTTTCCTCTCCCCAAATGATGGATTTGGTGATTTTTTTGTTCGGCCTGGGCTCCATCCAGGGAGGTTTTACAGCTGCCCTGAGCCCCTCCTGCAGCTCTGGGGCTGTGTCACTGCAGAAATGATGCGAATAAACCCGAGCTGCTGGTTCCCAGAGCTCTCTCCAGTGAGTCAGGGACACTCAAAAACGCCTTTAGCAGAGCAGGAATTCATTCAGCTGCTGGCAAAAGCCCAGCAAACAAATGTTACATCTGCAGAGCACAGCTTTTATTGGCAGGGAGGCAGAAAAAAGCAGCCCTGGAAAAGGCCAGGCCAGCCCCAGAGTGTTTGTGTTCAGTGTTCTGTGCACCTGGGGATTTATCTGTGTGCTTAATCTGATTTCTGGGGGTTAAAATACTCTGGGGAAATGGGAATAAATCAGGTGGTTGGGCCAGGGTTTGGAATTAGGATGACACATTAATTGGGTGCTGTCCCTCATCCTGCTCAGAGAACAAAGTAATGGTGTTTTTTGGGGAAAAAAAAAAGTAATTTTCCTTAAGAAAATCCTCAATTTTTTTCAGAAATTAAGTGTCTTCTTTCTGAAAAATAAACCACATTTTTGGAAGGAAAAAGTGGGGTTACCCCACCCCCCCCCAAAAAAAAGGCTACTTTTTTTAAGAACGAAGGTTTTTTGGGAGTTTTTTTGTTATTTTTTGAGAAATAAAGTAATTCAGAAAAGAAAGACACTTTTCTGAGAAACAGAGGATTTCTTGGGGAAACAAAGCGATTTTTTTGGGAGGAATACACTGAATTTTTTGAACCATTTTTTTTTTTCTTTTACGGAACAGTGACTTTTGCCAGGGGAAAACCAAAAACCCTGATTTTTGTGAAGAAAAGAGATTTTCATGAGGAAAAAGGACCTGGAGCCTCGCAGGGAATTCTTGGTGGAACTCCAAATTCCCAGCTGAGGGAAGGAGGGGTCGCTGGGCAGGGAATGAACTCCCCGAATTAAACATTAACCTCTGTCTGGGTTACTGAGTGATGAAATGCTTTGAAGGAGCACTCAGGTGACAGTGGGGACCAGGACAGCCCGAAAAGGTCACCGCTGATCCAGCAGAGGCTGCAGGAGCCACATTTCCACCTTTGGGGAATGTAAATGTGACTGGCAGGGGAACAACGACAGGAAAGGAGCCCGGGAAAAACCCCTTTACCTGCCCCTGAACAGGAGGAAAAATCCCTTTACCTGCCCCTGAACAGGAGGAAAAAAAAACCCCTTTACCTGCCCCAGAACAAGAGGAAAAACTCCTTTACCTGCCCCTGAACAAGAGGAAAAAAACCCTTTATCTGCCCCAGAACAAGAGGAAAAAACTCCTTTATCTGTCCCAGCACAGGAGGAAAAAATCCCTTTACCTGCCCCAGAACAGGAGGAAAAAACTCCTTTACCTGCCCCTGAACAGGAGGACAATCCCCATTATCTGCCTCAGCACAGGAGAAAACACTTTATGTGCCCCAGAACTGTTTTACCCCAAGCACAGGAGGAAAAATCCCTTTATCTGCCCCAGAACAAGAGGAAAAAAAATCCTTTCCCTGCCCTAGAACTGCTCTACCCCAAAGACACGAGGAAAAACCCCATTTTCTGCCCCAGCACAGGAGGAAAACCCCTTTTTATGTGTTCAGGGACACTGAAATGCAGTTTGATATTTGTTGTCCCAGGCTGTAATCTCAAGGAGAGGGATGAACAGAGGGATCGGAGCCGGGCATCATTTCCAGCGCTAATTAGGATTTTATTGGGTGTTGTGCACGGGAGTAGCAGGAGATAAAACCTCTCCCTATCTCTGCTAATTGCCCTCCCTGCGAAATAAAGGGCGATTTTAATGGCTGGGCACTAAAACAAATGCATTTCTCCGAAATTCTGCCGGAACTTTCCATGGATGCAGCGCTGCAGAGGCAAATTGTGCTGGGGAATTCTGTCTGCACAACCCAGTCCCTCCAGGAACCAGCAGGGAAAAGGGGGAAAGTGGAAATTGGGATGAAACAAGTGGAATTTATACTGATAGGGAGAATAATCTTGATTTTTTTTTTTTGAGGCAAACCGTGGAAATTGGGATGAAACAAGTGGAATTTATACTGATAGGGAGAATAATCATGATTTTTTTTTTTTTGAGGCAAACTGTGGAAATTGGGATGAAACCAGTGGAATTTGCCCTGAGAGGGAGAATTATCTTAATTTTTTTTGTTTTGAGGCAAACTTTTGTGGCTTTTGTGCAATTTGAACAAGGTGTCAGCAGCTGTTCAATCACAACTGTCAAAATTGACTGAGAATATTTCAGATAATTCTGGGGGAATTTAAATTAAAAATTCCCTCTTTGACCCGAGTGCCTGAGGAATATAAGTGGGCAGAGATAACTTTTGAATTCCTCGGAAATATAAATGAACATGCACAATTTTTTTTTCCCTGAATTTCTGAGAGATACAAATGGGCAGGAAATTTTTTTTCCCCCTGAATTCCTGAGGAATTTAAATGGGCAGGGATTTTTTTTTTTTCAGAATTCCTGAGAACTTTAAATATGCAGGGAATTTTTTTTTTCCAGAATTTCTGAGAACTATAAATGGTCAGACACATTTTTTTTTATTTTTTTTCTAAAATATAAATGGACAGGGAAAATTTTTTTTTTCAGAATTCCTGAGAACTATAAATGGTCAGGCACAATATTTTCTGAATTCCTGAGGAATTTAAATGGACAGACACATTTTTTTAAATTTTTCTGAAACATCAACAAGCAGGAAATATTTTTTTTCAGTATTTCTGAGAGCTACAAATGCACAGGCACATTTTTTTTTCCTTGTGCTTCTCAGCTCCTGTGTTAAATTTTCAAGCTCTTTTATTCCCAGGCTCCTCAATCCCTTGGGAATTCGGATTTTCCGGGCAGAAATGAGGGGATTTGCTCAGCTCCGGGCTGGGGAGGGCAGTTTAAAGCCAGTTTTGTTTTTCAGCTCTGCAATATTGTTGTGGTTTGGGGCTCAGCCTCGGGAGGAGGGAGCACAAAAGGATGAAAGGATCAAGGATCTGTTCCTGACCCTTCCCCCAAAATATCCCCTGGGTCACCCCGGGCAGGATCGCAGAGCTCAGGCCTCACCTTGTTTGTTCTTCCGTGTGCTCATCTCTGGGATCGAATCCAAATATTTCAGAGTCGTTTCAAACCTTCCTCCAACATCACAATGAAGCCAGGGGAAAAAAAAATGAAAAAAGAAAAAGAAAAAAACAAAACAAAACAAAAGAAAAAACAAAAAAAACAAAAAAAAAACACCAACCAAAAAAACAAAAAAAAACCCAAAAAAACAAAAAACCAAAAAAAACCCCACAAACAAAAACAAAAAAAAAATTAAAAAACAAAACAAAACAAAACAAAAAAACCCCAAAAAACACCCCACACAATAAAAAAACCAACCCACAAATAAATAATAATAATAATAAAAAAACAACCCCCAAAACCCCAAACAAGACAAAAAACAAACAAACAAAAAAACCACACCCCAAAAACCCCAAAAAACAGGAGGTCAAAGAACCAATTTTAATTCCTTCTTTTATTAAGTCGATTTAAGAAAGAGCAAAAAAATTCCTTCCCACAACTTGGCAAATTTCTAAACAAACGTTTTGCCCATATAAAAATACAAACGACAACAACAAAATCGAGACATCCATTGGCCCACACACACAAACAAAATCAGCTGTTGATTAAAAAAAAAAAAAACTAAAAGGAACAAAAAAAATGCCCATCTTGCCTTTCCAGATAAATACAAATTCAAATAAAACAGAGGGAAAACCAAGAGAAACTTTGTGATCTGCTGAAAGAACAAAATTTTGGTGATTTTGGACCGAATTTCAGCGTGGAGCATGGATTGTTGGAGGGTCCCCAGGCTGCCCTGGGTGCACTTTTGGGTCTCCCTGGAGGTTTCCAGGTTTGGGGCAGGAATTCTCCTCCCTTTGGGCTTTTTTTTGGTGCTTCCCAGAGCTGCAGGAGCTGAGATGACGGATCCTCGTGTGAAACTCTGCTGGCCCCTTTTTGTGTCTGCAATCCTGCCCAGAGGGACGGATCTCTGCTGGGAGATATTCCCTTCTGTGGGCAAAGGGCAGGATCAGCTGGGCACTGACCAAAAAACTGCATTATTCCCTGGGGAAGTGTGCCGAGGCACAGCACTGGAGCCTTGTCCTGGCTCAGCTCAGAGCTCTCTCGAGGAGAGCAGAGTGAGGAGCAGCAGCAGGGCCAGGAGCAGCAGGGAGCTGCTGCCAGCCCTGCACACCGAGTTGGGAGTGGTGATGGAGGGGGACACGGTGCTCTCCGCCCCTGAAATGGGAGAAAATAAAAAAAAATTAAAATTAAAATTCCGTTACGAATCCAAAGGAGGTTGTGTCCGACTCTGATCTTGTCGTTGTAAGGCACCAAAGAAAGAGGAGAGGCTCCAAATGTTTCAGCAGGAAAAGAGCACAGAAAAAAGGCTCTAATTGTCTGATTTTATTGCCTTTTATCAGGTGTTCCCACACAGACTGACCATGGTTGGGGAATAGGAACAACACCTCTCTGATCCCTTTGGTTAAACCAGAGAAACAGCAAAACCCCACCTGGAGAAAGGCTGTTTGGAGAGAGGAGAGTTGTTGGCCAGGATTGGTTTGAGAAGGAATTTTCTTGAGAGATTTTTTCCTTGGGAAAAAGTCAGCAGCTGCCAGCAGGATCAAATCCCTCAAACCCAGAAATATCAGGGCCCACACTGATCTCACAGGGACGAGGGGACAAACCCTCTGTGGGATGTCTGAAAACATCCTCCTCCTCCTCACTGGTGTCCTGTGGATGCCAGAGCCAGAACCTGGCAGCAAAGGCACAGCTCCCCATCCATCCCTGAGCGTGTCCCTGCAGAGATAAACCCGCCTGGCCTCTGCTCTGTACCTGTCTCACATCCCTCAAAGCCAAAAGGGGGCTCGAAAAGGTTTTAAATTGGAATTATACCCTGAAAAAGCTCTGTCTTTGCCTGGCTGCTGCAGGTGTGGGATGTCCCTCAGCCCCAGGCCCCTGAAGCCCTCTCTGCCCTGTCCCCAGAGCAGGAGTGTGTCCCCTCCTCGGTGTCACCTCCCCTGGGGCTGGGATGAAGAGTCTTTACCTGTGTCCAGTGTGTGAGTCTTGAGCTCGGTGCTGTTATCAGAGAGGACGAGATAAACCCTGTGGGAGGGGAGAGGACAAGTTCAGGGGAGAGTGTCTCATGGGGAGTGGAGAGGGGACACTGAGAGCAGGAGAAGGGACAGGAATTGTCACCGTCCCTGAAAAGTTTAAACAAAGATAGGAATTGTCACCGTCCCTGAAAAGTTTAAACAAAGTGTTTAAACAAAGGTTGGATGTGGCATTTGGGGCCAGGGTTTAGTTGAGGTTGGGTTGGACTCGATGATCCTGAAGGTCTCTTTCCAACCTGGCGATTCTGTGAATTCTGTGAATTTTGGAGCCGTCCTGAGCTCACTCCTGCCACACTGAGGTTTTTTGGGGGAATTTTTAACATCTGGGATAGTTTCTCCATCCCATTTCCAGGCTGGGCTGGAGATACCTGGTGGCAAGGTGACAATTCTCTGGGGACCATCAAGTTTGAGGCTGAGTTGTGCTGGCTCCCGAGGTGAGGCTGAGCAGGTTCAGGGCTCTGCTTCCCTTGGGACAAACATTCCCCATCGGCGCGAAAGGCAGGGCCATTCCCAGGGAATTAATCTGCACTTCTACCCAGGGGAGCAGCTGCAAACTCCCCAAAACAAGAACAAAAAGGAAAAAAAACATACAAAAAAAATCCCACCCCCCCTCCAAAAAAAACCCCAAAAACCACCCAAACAAAAAAGAAAACCAAACCAAAAAAACCCAACCAAACAAAAATCCCACCAAAAAACAAAACAAAACAAAACAAAACAAAAAAAAACCCAAAAAAAAAGAAAAATAAATAAAAAAATACTTAAAGCAAGCAACCAAAACCCACCCCCCCCCCAAATCCCCAAACAAAACAAAACAACTAAAAACGCCCCCAACAAACAACAACAACAAAAAAAAATCCCATTATTTTTGGGGTCTCCAGGTTTTCTCAGCCCCTACTCTAGAGGAGGAGGAGCTGACTGTGGGTTCTGTCCCAGCTGGAGGGCACAGAAAGGGAACAAACCCTGACATGGGCAAAAAAGGACTAAACACTCACCTGATGAGCACAGAAAGGGAATAAACACTCACTTGATGAGCACAGAAAAGAACTAAACGCTCACCTCACATGGACAAAAAAAGGACTAAACGCTCACCTGACACGACAAAAAAAGGACTAAACGCTGACCTGAGACTGGCAAAAAAGGAATAAACGCTCACCTCACATGGACAAAAAAGACTAAACGCTGACCTGATGAGCACAGAAAGGGAATAAACGCTCACCTGACAGGGACAGAAAAGGACTAAACGCTCTCCTGATGAGCACAGAAAGGGAATAAACGCTCACCTGCAGGGCACAAAAAAGGAATAAACCCTCACCTGACATGGGCAAAAAGGAATAAACCCTGAGCTGACATGGGCAAAAAAAAGGAATAAACGCTCAACTAACACGGACAGAAAAGGAATAAACGCTCACCTGAGGAGCACAGAAAAGGACTAAACGCTCGCCTGACATGGACAAAAAAGGACTAAACGTTCACCTGGAGGGCACAGAAAAGGACTAAACGCTGACCTGATGAGCACAGAAAGGGAATAAACGTTCATCTGACATGGACAGAAAAGGAATAAACGCTCACCTGGATGTGCACAGAAAGGGAATAAACGCTCACTTGACAATGACAGAGAAGGACTAAAGGCTGACCTGATGGGCACACAAAAGGACTAAAGGCTGACCTGACATGACAAAAAAGGACCAAGGGCTGACCTGATGAGCACACAAAAGGACCAAAGGCTGACCTGATGAGCACGGAGCTCAGGTTGCCGGCCGGGGATGTCCAGCTGGCCGTGCTCTGGCTGATGTTCAGCACCGCTGTGTCCACAGAGCTGCAGTTCCCGGTGGCTGCCACCTCCCAGCGCCCCACCGAGGCGTTCTGGGCGTCCAGAGCCTGCAGCAGGAGCTGCCCCGAGCTCTGGCTGTGGTTTCTGTCGTCCTTGATCGTCACTGGCAAAGGAGCGGGGTGGACAAAATGAGATTTCTGCCCTGCCAGGACCCCCGAGCCCGCAGGGGTTTGTTCACACAGGGTCCAGTCCTGCCCCTGAACAGGAGGAAAACCCCATCAACGTGCCCCTGAAGAGGAAGAAAAACCCCTTTAGGTGCCCTTGAACAGGAGGAAAAACCTTTTTACCTGCCCCAGAACTGCTCTGCCCCTGAACAGGAGGAAAAATCCCTTTACCTGTCCCTGAACAGGAGGAAAATTCCCATTATCTGCCTCAGCATAGGAGAAAACACTTCTTTATGTGCCCCAGAACTGCTCTGCCCCAGCACAGGAGGAAAAAATCCCTTTATCTGCCCCTGAACAAGACGAAAAACCTTTTACCTGCCCCAGAACTGCCCTGCCCCAAGGACACGAGGAAAAACCCCATTTTCTGCCCCAGCACAGGAGGAAAACCACTTTTACCTGCCCCAGAACTGCTCTGCCCCAGCACAGGAGGAAAATCCCTTTTATCTGCCCCAGAACTGCTCTGCCCCAGCACAGGAGGAAAATCCCTTTTATCTGCCCCAGAACTGCTCTGCCCCAGCACAGGAGGAAAACCCCTTTTACCCCAGAGCCGGCGGCACTCGGGGCTCAGCTCCTGCCCGGGGCCGCTCCTGGAGCCGGAGCCCTGCGCATCCCATGCGAATGGGAAAGGCTGGAAAAGGATCCTGTGCCTCAGCCTGCCCTGGCCGCTCGGGGCTTCTCTCCCCGGCACAAATGGGGCCGTGATCAGAGAGGAGCTGCTGGCCATGTCCCCGCGGTGTCCTGCTGTCCCTGCCAGCCTCAGGACAGCCCCGAATCCAACCCGAGCTGCCAAAGGCCACCAGGACCTCCAGGAGCTGGTGTGAGGTGGGAACTCAAACCTCAATTGCCATCAAACCTCAATGGCGTGCTCAAAAAAATTAGAAATGACAGTGAAAAAAAATCCAAAAGTTTGAAATAGCAGTGAAATTGAAAAAAAAAAAAAAAAATAGAAAAGGCAAAAAAACCTCCCAAAACCAAACCAAACAACCAAAAAAACCCAAAACAACAAAAAAAAACCCACCAAAAAACCCCAAATCAAACAAAAAAACCACAAAACCAAACCCCCCAAAAACCAACAATAAAAAAACCCCACCCCAACCAACTGCTGCAGGTGCAGCTTGGGTGAGAAGGAATCTGTTCCTCCTTCTCTTGGTCCTTCCGTGCAAGTTCAGGTAAAAAAAAAAATTTTAAAAAAAATATATATATATATAAAAGGGGGAAAAACCCCATCCAGAGGAGCGAAGGAGAACTTTGGGATTGAGCTGCAGACAACAGAACAATGAAATAGGAACAAAGAGGCGACAACAGCGGCGTTTACCCATCTCCTGCCTGCAATGAAGGATGATTAAAAGTAGAAAAAGAATGTTAACAGCTTCTCCAGTTTGAAAAGCAGAAAAAGAACCTTGCGGCTCGCCCAGGTTGAAAAGTAGAAAAAGAATATCACAGCTCCTCAAGTTTGAAAAGCAGAAGAAGAATGTTCTATTTCCCCGGTTTGAAAAGCAGAAAAAAAAAAAAAAAGTTACAGCTCCCCCAGTCTGAAATGTAGAAAGTTAGACTTGTCCGGTTTGAAAAGCAGAAAAAGGATGTTAGAGCTCCCCAAGCTTGAAAAGTAGAAAAAGAATATCACAGCTCCCCAAGTTTGAAAAGCAGAAAAAAATGTTACAGCTCCCCCAGTCTGAAAAGTAGAAAGTTACACGCTCCCCAGTTTGAAAAGCAGAAAAAGGATGTCAGAGCTGCCCAAGTTTGAAAAGTAGAAAAAGAATATCACAGCTCCCCCAGACTGAAAAGCAGAAAAAGGATGTTAGAGCTCCCCAGTTTGAAAAACATAAAAAGGATGTCAGAGCTCTCCAGGTTTGAAAAGCAGAAAAAGAATGTTTCGGCTCCGCCCGACTGAGAAGCAGCAGAAGGGTGTTAGAGCTCCCCAGACTGAAAAGCAGAAAAAGGATGTTCCATCTCCCCCAGACTGAAAAGCAGAAAAAGGATGTTCCATCTCCCCCAGACTGAAAAGCAGAAAAAGGATGTTCCATCTCCCCCAGACTGAGAAGCAGCAGAAGGGTGTTAGAGCTCCCCAGCTCTAGAAGCAGCAGAAGGATGTCACAGATCCCCAGACTGAGAAGCAGCAGAAGGATGCTCCATCTCCCCAGCTGGAGGAGCAGCAGAAGGGTAGGGCAGGGCTTACCCACGTAGGTTGTGTTGGCCCGGTAAACGTCGGGATTTGTTCCCACCGAGAAATTCCCGTCGGTGGCATTCCCGAGGCGAAGGCACGCGTCCATCCCCGGCTCTGCCTGCCCGGCCGCTGTCCCCAGCAGCAGCAGCGGGGCCAAAAGGACCCAAAATGCCATCGCCGCCTTTGGTGCCTCCTCCTCACCCACCTGGGCACTGAGAGAACCTCGCTCCTCCTCCAGCCCCTTTTATCCCCGCCGTTGGGATGAGGTAAATGCAAATTTTCCCCTCCTCCCCATCCAGCTGAACGCGTCCACACCCCCCTGGAGGTTTCACTGATAGAGCAACTTCCTCCTACCTGCCCAGCCTCGGGCAGAAATGCTGAAAATAAAGGGGTGAGCCCTCGTTGGAGGGGTTAAAATGGGCACTGGGGACGTCCCTGAGGAGCCCGTGAGCTCGACATCGAGTTCTGTCCTTTCCTGTGTCCCTCGGCATGGTGACAGCCCTTGCAGAAGCCCTGGAGATGTGGAGGAGCCTCCAGTCTTGCTCCCAGCTCTGCTCCAAGCTTTTCTTGAAGGCCAAAAATTCCAGAAAATGTGGAAAAAACAAAACCAGACAGAGGGAACATCCTTGTGGAAAAGCTCCAAATTGTTTCGGATCCTGATTGGGAGAAGCTGGAACACGAAGGGCCAAGACCCTGTTGTGGGGCTGGTCTCTCCTGACCCCCTTTCACAGTCCCTTCATCGCTGAACACGACATTTTCCTGCTGAGGACACATCCCTGGTGTGATTCCCTGCGAGAAAATTTGGCTGAACGCCTCAAACAACATCACATGAGGAAAAAATAAAACAAACCACCTCCAGTTCCTCTTTCCTCTCCTTCCTGGAGTTTTCCCCTTTCAACCCTCACGCCCTTGGCTGATTTTGAAGCTGATTTTGAAGTATTTCAAACCTGATTTCGGTGCTGATTTTGGAGTATTTCAAGCTGATTTTGAGGCTGATTTTGAAGTTTAAAAGCTGATTTTGGTGCTGATTTTAAGGCTGATTTTGAAGCTGAATTTTAAGATTTTGAGGCTGGTTTTGAAGCTGACTTTGAAGCTGATTTCGAAGTGTTTCAAGGCTGATTTTGAGGCTGCTTTTGAGGCTGCTTTTGAGGCTGATTTTGCTAGGGCTCCCGGAGCTGTCGGGGCAGCGCTGTGGGATCAGCCCTGGGGACAAGGGCAGCACTTCCCTGTCCCTGAACCAGCCGGGATTCCTCCCGTTCACCTTCCACCTCCTTGGGAAAGGGGCAGGAGCTGGGCCGGGGCGAAACCCGGCGGTAATTAGACGAGATGATCCTGAGTCAGCGTCCCCGAGCGGGGCTGGCTCCGGAGCTGCTGCCGCTGGTTCCAACCATCCAAATGAGCGCTGCCCAGAGGAGCTGGATCCCTCCAGAACAGAAAAGGGTGGCCTCTCCTTTCCCCCTGTCTGCCCTGCAGAGCACAGAGTCCCGGGGTCATCGAGGGTGGGAGAGACTGACCCTCATCCCCACAGCCACCTCCCCTGGCTCCAGCACCTCCCTGGGGAAATTATTCCAATGCCTGAACACTCCTCTTTCTGATTTTTTTCTTTTTAAACCCCCTCTGCTCCTCCCTTGGAGAAAGGGATAAATGTCATGTTTCTGATGCCCTTTATGGTTTTGCCAAGCCTTCTCCATCCTCCTCCTCCTCCTCCTCCTCCCCTGCTGAGTCACTGGCGCTGACTGAGTGGGAGTTTGCGTTTCCTTCCCTGAGCTCATCTCCCCAGAGCTCCTCACCCAGAGGGCTTGTGTGAAATATTTCCACCAGAGGTCGAACAGAAGTGGGAGAAAAAGGAGGAATGGGATGGGATGGGATGGGACGGGACGGGACGGGACGGGACGGGACGGGACGGGACGGAACGGAACGGAACAGAACAGAACAGAACAGAACAGAACAGAACAGAACAGAACAGAATAGAATAGAATAGAATAATAGAATTCAGGGCAAAGAGGAGAGCAGCAGGAAAAGGAGAATATGTTGGAAGAATGCTCGATGATGCTGCTTTGGTTGGGGGTTAATTTGGAAAAAAAAAAAAGAGAGGAGATTTTCTGATCTGCTGAATTCCCAGGATCAAATTCTCCTGCAGAACCTCATTTCCTTGTGGTTTTTATTTTCTTTTCTGCCCCTCGGGGATCTTCCCTGGGCAGTGCCCGGGGTCAGAACAGGCCGAGAGGGACAGAGCTCCTCCCAGGGCCTTTGGGATGCAGCTCCTCGGGAATGGGAACTGCTCTTCCCAACTGCTGGAAAACCTCTGGGAGCACCACGAGGAACGTGTCAGCAACCTGGGGGCACATGGGATGCGGAAAAGGACGGGAATGAGGCAAAGGAATGGGAATGAGGCAAAGGAATGGGAATGGGGGAAAGGATTGGGAATGGGGAAAAGGATTGGGAATGGGGAAAAGGATTGGGAATGGGGAAAAGGAATGGGAATTGGGAAAAGGAATGGGAATGGGGAAAAGGATTGGGAATGGGGAAAAGGATTGGGAATGGGGAAAAGGATTGGGAATGGGGAAAAGGATTGGGAATGGGGAAAAGGAATGGGAATGGGGGAAAGGATCGGGAATGGGGAAAAGGATCGGGAATGGGAGCACAGGGTGTTGCAAGCCCAGCGTCCCTCTCGCGCTGTTTGCCCTGGGCAGTTTCATGTAAATCCTCCTTGCAAAAGCTCTGTGCCACCCTCTGGGCGGCGGGGGTGACTCAGTGGGGTGTCACAGGCCTGGAGCCGCCTGTGTCCTGTCCTCTCCGAGGGAATTCCACTTGGCAGAGGAAAGGCAGGATGGGGTTGCTACAAAACCCTCCCCGGGGCTGAGAGGAGCCTTGCAAGGGCCGGTGGAAATGACAATTTTTGTTCCATGATCTGCTCTCTGGGGCTTTTCAGTTTTGTTCCTTGTTGGTTCCTGAACAGGTTGATCTCCTGAGCCCTGCCTTGGGGAGAGGCTGCAGCCAGAGAGCTCTGGAAAGGACTAAAATTAATATTTTTATCCCTAAAGGTGACTGCACAATGGCTAATTCAGCCGGGGACAAACCCATGAAACGGAGGCAATGGGTGTGAAGCCCAGGGGAGGAAGGGCAGCAAACAGAAATTTCCGAGGGGGGTTTGTGTCTCACACCTGAGCTTCTGAATATCTGCAGAGGAGCTGACGGGGCCGAGGCCGCTCAGAGCAGCACCCGAGGGGCAGCAGGAGCACAGGAGAGGGGAGCACAGGATGTGACCCCGGACACATCTCAGGCCGGTTTGTGGGGCCAGAGCAAACAGAGGCTCAGGAGCAGCTGCTGCTGTCCCCAGCCCCGGCTCTGCTCTGGGCACAGCCCGGCCACGGAGAAGGGTGTTTCCCTGGCCGCACACCAGCTGGGATGGTTCGGGATTTGACTCTCTCTCGGCAACCAGACAGCAGTTATCAGCTCGGCTGGTTTCCTCCTGGCTGGCACGAATGCTGCGCCTCCCCCTCCCTGCCCCTGCTGCATCAGCCAGAGGGATGAGTGAAATGAATATTAATCCAGGTAAATGAATATTCCTGCAGCCCATGGGCACACAGCAGCGCTCAGAACTCGGGGCTGGGCTGCAGGAGCGGAGCTGGAGGCCTGCAGCACGTTGGGAATAACCTGGGGAAGGGCAGGAATTGGGACACCCAAACCTCCTCCCACCAGGAGGGAGCGGCGATTTTTGTGGGTGGTTTTTGGGGCGCAAAACGCAGCGGTCACGGAGAACAAACCAGAATAAACAACTGCCCGAACACCTGCCCGGGAGCAGGGAAATGTGAACCGCAGGGAAAGCGGCTGGGGCTGGGGCTGGGGCAGCAGAGGCGAGGGCAGGGGGAGGCACAGGGGGTTCTCTCGGTGCCGGTGCTGGGAGCGCCCTGTCTGTGCTGGTCTGGGCTGCAGTGAGCCCGCACACGGGGACATCCCAGGCTGTCCCCGCTGTCCCCACTGTCCCCGCTGTTCCCGCTGTGGACTCTGCCCGTCTGCAGGCAAGGAGAGCTCCGTGTTTGCTCTGAGCTCCTCGGCTCACCTTTATGTGCTTATTTGCTTTGGGTGAAGAACGGTTGAGATTTACTGGCCTGCTCAGCAAATATTGTGTTTGGTGAATGTGGGGATGGAGGGGGCTTTTTGGGTTTGGTTTGTTGTTTTATTTTTTTTTTTTATTGCTCCAAGTGCTGAGGTGGCTTGAAAGGATTCCTTGTCCTGCTGGAGGCTGTGGGGCGAGTTCCCAGAGCTGGGCTGGGCTCTGCTGTGTCCCTGCAGTGTCCTCGTGGTGTCCCCGCAGTGTCCTCGTAGTGTCCCCACAGTGTCCCCGCAGTGTCCCCAGCTCCAGAAAGCCACCAGGACAAACCAGCGAGGGGAGCAGGGCAGGCAGCACCTTGTGGAGTCCCAAATGAGGAGTGGAATGAGTTTTGCAGGGGGAAGCTGCAGAGGAACACCCCCGAGCTGCTCCCCTGAGCTCGGCTGGCCGCGGGCAGCAGGAGGAATCCTCAGCCCCGAGGTTTGTCCCGGCCCGACAGCCCCGGGAGGGGTTTATCCAGGCTGGGGTAAGAACAGGGGGATTGTTCTGTGCGGGGATGAGATCCTGAAAGGCCCCTGTAACCCCTGGGCAGGGCAGGGCAGGGCAGGGCAGGGCAGGGCAGGGGGAATGAGGAAACACAAAGGTTTTTGCCAAAAGGAGGTTCTCTAAAGCCAGCAGCTTAACGAGGGAATTGTCCCGCTCCTTTGTGCCCTGCAGAAGTGTCCCTGGTCACAGAAAAAGCAGCCAGGAGCCTGTTCTCTGCAGCCGCGAGGTCTGGGCTCAGTTTGCAGACAGTCCTGGTGCTGGAGCAGAGTTGTGTTCTCCTCCTGCTCCTGCAGAACCTCCCTGGAGCAGCCGCACCCTGCCCGGCCCGGGCCTTGGTGACACACAGCCTCTTACACCTTTAGGGACAAAAGGATTCATTTTATCGCCTCCCAGAGCTCCCCGGCTGTGCCCGCTCCCCAGGGCAGGGCTCGGCTCCCACTCCTCCCTGTGCCAGCCCTGGGATGGTCCCCTGTGTCCCCAGCTCCATCCCTGTGTCCCCAGCTCCATCCCCTGTGTCCCCTGCTCCATCCCCTGTGTCCCCAGCTCCATCCCCTGTGTCCCCAAACCCTGGGATGGACCCCTGTGTCCCCAGCTCCATCCCCTGTGTCCCCAAACCCTGGGATGGACCCCTGTGTCCCCAGCTCCATCCCCTGTGTCCCCAGCTCCAGCCCTGTGTCCCCAGCCCTGGGAGGGGACAGGAGCCTGCCCAGGTGTCTCGGTGTCCCCTCCAGCAGCGCTGCTGTGTGACAGGGCACAGATCCCTGTGGTTCCTGGGCGTTTGCCTGGGCTCAGAGCCCGCCTGTCCCCGTGTCACACGGGCTGGCTGTTTGTCCCCGTGTGTGTCACGCAGTGCTGCCGGGGAGGTGCCGCTGCCCCAGTGCCACCCGCGCTGCCACAGGACGGGCAGGTGGCGCCGGGGGTGGCGTTTGGGACAGCAGGAGCCCTCGGGAAAGGCGGCGGGAAGGGGGAAAAGGCTCCCCAAAGGATGCCCAGGAGATGGCAGCAGCTTCCCACCGTGCCAGGGCCGAGCCAGGGCTGTGCCAGGTGTGAGCCAGGATTGACCAGGGCTGTGCCAGGGCTGTGCCAGGATTGACCAGGGCTGTGCCAGGGCTGTGCCAGGGCTGTGCCAGGATTGACCAGGGCTGTGCCAGGACTGTGCCAGGTGTGAGCCAGGACTGTGCCAGGATTGACCAGGGCTGTGCCAGGATTGACCAGGGCTGTGCCAGGACTGTGCCAGGATTGACCAGGGCTGTGCCAGGATTGACCAGGGCTGTGCCAGGGCCGAGCCAGGGCTGTGCCAGGTGTGAGCCAGGTGTGAGCCAGGACTGACCAGGGCTGACCAGGGCTGACCAGGGCTGTGCCAGGACTGAGCCAGGTGTGAGCCAGGTGTGAGCCAGGGCTGACCAGGACTGTGCCAGCCCTGCTGTCCTGGCTGCTGTCCCCGGGCCAGGGCTCAGCCCCCCCAGAGCAGCTGGAAAGGTGATTCCTGTGCCCGGTTCACATCCCCCGTTTCCATTCCACACGGTGGTGTGCAGGAGCGGGCAGAAATTCTGACCCCAGCCCTCTGCAAAGGCAAGGCTTGGGCTGGAATTTGCCGGGCTGGTTCCTCCAGCAGCAGCTTTGTGTCCAGGGGCTGGGGACAGGAGTGTCCCGGAGTGTCACTGCGCTCCCTTTGTCCCTGCGCAGGGCCGGGGACTGCCCTGACCTCGGGCACAGGCAGCCCAGGGGGAATGCCCGAGGGGACAGGAGGGAGTGACCAGGCACTGAGGAAAGCCTTGTGGGAGAGACACGAGAACAGGAGAACATTTCATTTCATCCAGGCTTTGCTAAAACCCTTCCCTATGGCTCGGAGCACTTTGACCTGATCGTTTGCGTTCGTGCCTGGCAACTCTGCGCTCGCTGGGGAGAGGGAAGAGAAAACAGAGCAGGAAAAACATTAAAAATGCTTCACTTGAGCTGGAGATTCAGCCCTGCCTTGGCTTTCTGCCGGCTTCAAACACAGCAGCAGAACTCTTGTGTTTAGCCCCAGAGGAGTCCCTAATTAGTGGAGAAACTGCAAAGCTCTGAACTTGTTTGGGGATGCTCTAGTGCAGTGGCCCCCTGAGGTTCATTAAACAAATGAATTCAAAGCAGTCAAATAGCTGCGATCTTCAAAGTGACAAGGACCTCGGTCCCGGGGACTGAAGGCAAGGCTGGCACCGCAAATAAAACCTTTCCTGAAATGGGAGGAACTGCTCGCACTGACACGCACCGAGGGAGCAGAAAAGGGAAGCCGTGGACAACCCAGATTCCCAAAGGGAAGGGGCAGCAGCAGCCCCGGCCCTGCCTGAACCCTCTGGCTGTCCCTGGGGACACAAGGAGCAGCCAGGTCAGTGAAGGGACGGGGGACAGGGGACTTTCCAGGGCGCTGGTGCAGCTGAATGGGACAGGGCTGTGGGGAGCAGGAGATTCCCTGGGCAAGGACAGGGCTGTGGGGAGCAGGAGATTCCCTGGGCAAGGACAGGGCTGTGGGGAGCAGGAGATGCTCAGGAGAAGGACAGAGGAGCAGGAGATTCTCTGGGGAAGGACAGAGGAGCAGGAGATTCCCAGAAGGACAGAGGAGCAGGAGATGCTCAGGAGGACAGAGCTTGAGGAGCAGGAGATTCCCTGGGGAAGGACAGGCTGCTCCAAGAATTCGGAGAGAACTCCACTCCTGCTCTCCTCACTGATTTTGAGCAGACCCCTGGCACAGCCCCAGATATCAGCCCCAGAGCCTGTCTGATAACAAATTCCCTGTCTCCGGGGGCAGAGGGGGCGCGGAGAGCCCGGGGCAGTGACATTTCTGGGGCAGGGCTGCAGCTGAGCTCCCCGAAATGTTACCCAAATACCTCCAGCGCCTCCAGGGCACCGCTGCTCTTTCAGTGCCCAGCCCTTCCCTCAGCTCAGGCTTCCAGCAGCGAGGATTAAAACCATCCAGATGGAGTTTAAACTCTGTCGGGATGGAGGGGAAAGAGGGAAGGAGCTCCAAGCCTTGCCCTGGTGCCTCTGCTGTGGTTCCCTTTGTTCCAGCTCTGGGGCTGGCTTGGCTCATCCTCTCTCTCCCCTGGCCCAGCAGCACCCTAATAAACTAATAAAACGCTAATAAACTAAACTAAATTAATGTCTGTGCTGTTGGGAGAGCCCGTGTGGGCACCAGAGCTCCATTAGCAGAGCTCCGAGGGAGCAGAGCTGCTCCTTCACCCGGAGTGACGCTGATGGGACCCGACAGGCTGCAGTTCAGCTCTGCAGCCGGGCTCAGGTACAGGATCCTGTTCCCTGGAAGGCATTTCTGAACTCCTGTCGTGTCCCAGAGGCAGGCAGAGTTTGCCTTCTCCTGGGTTTTCTCTCCTGATTGCTTTGACCCAGGAATTCCCGGGTAAAGCAGCTCTTTTTAGTAGAGATACTTATTTGAACTTTGGGTTTTGATATTTCTTTTCGTTTCAGGGATCATTACCGAGCTGCTGTGAGATCCAAGCTCATTTCTTGTGACTTTTGGGTAAGTACAGCTTCTCTATCAAATATTTGGTGGTTTTTCTCTGACCCTGGAGGTGGCCTGTGCCTTCCTCCTGTCCCGTCCTACCCTGGCACTCCTTCTGGCCCTTTTCTGAGGGTGTAATCATTGTAATTTCGTTTATAGAGGTTATGAGCTGGGAAGCTGAGACCAAAGTGTCACCCTGCATAAATCACCCTCAGCTCCTCACTCTGCACACACAGAGCCCTGAAATGCTGCAGATCCCTGGCAACCCTTGGGTTTTTTTAAACTCTTTTTAAAGCCCTCAGTGAAATCCTCCCACTGCCAGATCTGAGTTCATTGGTATGAATTATCCAGTGCTTTGGATAATCACCTTCCCCGAGTGCTATAAATTCCACAGTGTCCATGCAATTTATTATTTAAATGCTGCATGAATCACGCAGGGCAGGGAGAGGAGGAGGGACAGCAGGGTTGGTGCCTGACCAGGAGGAAAACAAGGCGTGGAGTGGGGGATAAATGTCCTAAAACACGGTCCCACTTCACTGCCTGCTGCCTTCCTTTCCTTCCTTTCCTTTTCCTTTCCTTTCCTTCCTTTCCTTTCCTTTCCTTTCCTTTCCTTTCCTTTCCTTTCCTTTCCTTTCCTTCCTTTCCTTTCCTTTCCTTTCCTTTCCTTTCCTTTCCTTTCCTTTCCTTTCCTTCCTTTCCTTTCCTTTTCCTTTCCT
The DNA here is from genome assembly GCF_009819655.1 of Sylvia atricapilla. Classification (NCBI taxonomy): domain Eukaryota; kingdom Metazoa; phylum Chordata; class Aves; order Passeriformes; family Sylviidae; genus Sylvia; species Sylvia atricapilla. The sequence continues at coordinate 5,707,003 of NC_089162.1, forward strand.
TTCCTTTCCTTTCCTTTCCTTTCCTTTCCTTTCCTTTCCTTTTCCTTTCCTTTCCTTTTCCTTTCCTTTCCTTTTCCTTTCCTTTCCTTTCCTTTCCTTTCCTTTCCTTTCCTTTCCTTTCCTTTCCTTTCCTTTCCTTTCCTTTCCTTTCCTTTCCTTTCCTTTCCTTTCCTTTCCTTTCCTTTCCTTTCCTTTCCTTTCCTTTCCTTTCCTTTCCTTTCCTTTCCTTTCCTTTCCTTTTCCTTTCCTTCCTTTCCTTTCCTTTCCTTTCCTTTCCTTTCCTTTCCTTTCCTTTCCTTTCCTTTCCTTTCCTTTCCTTTCCTATCCTATTTCAGCAGTTGCTGCTGCAGGAGGGGCGGCTGTGGCTCCCCAGGATCCATCCACGGGAATTTTCCCTGGATTTTCAGCTGTGTTGGTGGGAGAGGGTTTTGTTTTTGCCGTGTTTAAGGAAGGAGAGCAGCACGTGCAGTGTGCTCCTGACACCCTTTGCAGGGAAATCAGCCACAAATCTGCCTGCGCTGGGTTTGCTCGAGTTAATAAATTCTGCTGGAGAATAAATAGATCCTAAATTACACCCTGGCCTGGCCAGAACTTTTATCTTGCCTGTCAGGACTGTGTAATATTAATTATAGGCTGCTCCAGCTGCCCTCGGGGAGAGCTGGCACATGGCTGCAGCACTCAGCTGGGACTCTTATTTGATTTTTTTTTTTTTTTCATTTAATCAATGCCCAATAAATCTAATCTCCTGAATCTGGACATCTGGGCTTAATGTATCCGGAGAGTGACCTAATTAAATTCCAGTTTAGAGCATCTCAGGGTGGGGCTGGGCCCTTGGGTTCCTGCTTTGGTGGGCAAATGTCCCCTGTGAGGGTTGTGAAGGCCCCAGAAGTGACCCCCAAAGAGTGACCACGGCACAGACTCCATCAGCACGGCTCCTGCAAGGAAATTCTGCTCCTAAACCCAGCCTAAAGCAGGGGATAGTTTGGAATTCCTCTGCTGCATCCTCCAGCCTGCTTTTGGCACGGAATGATGAATATTTAGTGATGCAAAAGCAGAATTTATGTAGTGCTGCCTTCAAATTCAGTGTCTTAAAGACTTCCTGAGCTGGAGGCACCTCCCGAGCCTGGCGCTGGTGCTGAGGGCTGGGAAAGGGCAGATGGATTTCCTGCTCTTGGGGAGCACTTTATCAATCCTGACCCCGGCCACCTCTGCCCACGGCCACCAAGCAGAGCCTTTTATCTCCACCTCCCTCCTGAGCCCCTGCTCGGGGTGAAATGATTAACAGGCCGCGGGTTTTATTTCAGATGAGCAGGAGATAAATCCTTCTGCCGCAGAATGAGATTTGCTGCTTCTGTCTGCTCCTTAATACAGTTTATTTTTTTATTTATTTTTTTATTTTCCCGAGGACCACTCCCTATCCCAAACCTCAGCACCAAGAACACATCCCGTGATTTCACGGGGCTTCCTTGGCTTTGTGACCTCAGCAAAAACCCCGGTTAATGAGCGCTAATTGTCATTTATGCCTTAAATTAGTGACAGCCCTTCCGCTGCCCCTCCGTATCCCTGTGTCTCCATGGCAACTCCTGGCCAGGGTGACATCCCGGGGCTGCCAGGTGACATCCCGGGGCTGCCAGGTGACATCCCTCCCAGGTGACATCCCTGCCGGGTGACATCCTGGGACTACCAGGTGACATCTTAGAGCTGCAAGTGACATCCCTGCCAAGTGACACCCCGGGATGCCAAGGTGACATCTTAGGGTGGTCAGGGTGACATCCTTGCCAGGTGACATCCCTGCACGGGTGACATCCCAGGGCTCAGGCGCTCGGTGGATCCCGGGAAGGATGTCCAGGGGCTGGAGGTCCCTCTGCCCCCCCAGCACTGGGAGGGACCCCCGGAGGTCACCTCATCCCCCTCCGCACCGGAGCAGGGTCACTCAGGGGTGTGTCCAGCTGGCTCTGGAATGTCCCCAAGGATGGGGACACCCCGGACAGCCTGGGCAGTGCTCAGCCCCCAAACAGGAATCATTTCTCCCTCAGCTTCGGGACGATCCGATTTTCTGTGACGATTTTCTGGGCTCCTCGGCGAGCGCTTCCAGCTCAATCCCCCCGATGATTCCATGGGCTCCCCTGGCTCCAGGCTGGGGCAGGGCTGCGGGCTTCCCCCGGGTGCCAGCAGATGGCAATCCCTGCCCGGCCACCGCTGGATGCCCTGCTCCCCTCCAGATGTGCGGCTCCGAGCATCCAGCGGTGCTCCTGAGCATCCAGCGGTGCTCCCGGAGCCCACCCAGAGCAGCTCCAGCGGCTCCAAGGACAAGGATCCGTGGGTCCCGGGGACTGCAGGAGGCTGGGGGCTCTGGGAGGGGCTGCGGTGGGATTTTGGGCTGGCAGGGTGGGCACTGTCCCCTGGGCTGGGGGGTCCCTTCTCTGCCCCCCCTGGCTCACATCCTGCTGCTCTGAGCCCAGCCCAGCTGCCCCCGGAATTCATCTGAAAGGAGCAAACGCTGTTGGTTGGGGTTTTTGGTTTTTTGGGGTTTTTTTAGCTCTTCTCACACTCTCTGGGCAAGAGGATTAATGGGGCAGAACTGAGGTTTAAGTTTAGTTCCTAAGGTTGAGTTCCTAAAGGTTTGAGGAGCTGGAGAGGAGGGGAATGAGCTGAGGGGTTCCTGCAGAGCTCTGGGCAGGTTTGTGGGGTCCCCTGCTGCCCAGGGCCATCAGGGATTGAATTTTGGGGTGGGACATGGTGGACACAGACTGCCCAGGGCCATCAGGGATGGAATTTTGGGGTGGGACAAGGGGGCACAGGCTGCCCAGGGCCCTCAGGGATCCAATCTCCTCCCTCCTCACCCCATCCCTGCCCTGCTGGGGAACACATTCCGCTTTTCTCTCCCTGTTGCTGTTTTCCATGCCCCACTGGCTCTGACGCTGGGAAAAGCAGCTTTTGCTCCTGATGAACTCCTGGCAGCTCAGCGTGAGTTTTTCTCTCCCTTCAGTGCCCCATGGCCTTTCTGGCAGGAGTTAGGAAAACCCCAAACCCTGCAATTATTTTATCCCTTAAAATCTTTTTTTTTTTTGAGGGAGCAGTGAGGGGCCTCCTGCCTTTGGCAGTTCATCCCCACGTGCTCAGCTTTGGGATTTCAGGGATTTGCCCAGGAAATTCAGTCCCCTCAGCTGCTTCAGTGGCTCCAGTTCCCTGGAATTCTGGCTGGAGGTGTGTGTGCAGTGCTCAGCAGGAGCTGGGGGTTCCCTGCTGCAGAGGAGCTGCACAAACTCCTGTTTTGAGCAGCCTTTGTACGGGTGGGAGCGTGGCCTAGAAACCTCACTGAGCCCATCTTTTGTGATTTCTTCGCTCAGGAGCAGAGAGAAATCCCAAATGAGCATTTTGAGTTCTGACTTTTCTGGGTTTCTGTGTTCACCCTCGTGGAGGGAGAGTTCTCACTGCAGCTCCACTCCAGGAACTGTTTTCTTGCTAAGAAAACCAGAGTATTTTTAAATTGACTCTTATTTTCGCCTGTGCCTCAAAAACACTCATGAATTTTGCAGTAACATCTTGAAACCTTTCTTGTCTTGTTACATCAAAAGTGTTTTGCAGGCAGTGTTTAAGATTAGCCATTCCTGGGACTATTACCGCTGAAAAGCCAGCAGATATTGTATCATTTTACACAGCCTTGGTTTTAACTCCCTCCTGACAAGAATCCTCCAAAGGCTTGTGAAGATTTGGGATTTTTCCTTCACCAAATTTCTCTTCCAATCTATTTTACATCCTGGCCCTTTTGATTTGGGGGAAAATTTCCTCAAAAAAAATTTATTTTTTTAAACCATTTATTTTTTAATTAGTGCCTAAAGCTGCCCTGGGAGGTGAAATCCTGCAGCATCCAGCTCAACCTTTCCCTCCTGAATTTATTCCTGGGGATTGATTTGCCTGGGGAAGGTGGGTCTGGGATCTGGGAGAGCCTGGACCATCCCTGTGGAGGATTTGGGAAGTTCTGTGTGTGCCTGGGAGGTTTCACTCATCACTCAGGATATCAAACTCTGATTCCCCCTAAAGAACAGGAAAACAAAAATGGAACTACAGAGCTGAAAAGCTCCAAACCTGAGAGATAAAAAGCACTTTATTGCAGCCCTGCAGAGGTATTTTTGATGGAGTTTTCAGAGCTACCTGTCCTTAAATCCAGCCAGGAAGGAGCTGATGCCCAGACTGAGCTGGGCTTTGGGGACATTTTGCTGTCACTGTCCCAAACTCCACCTCCACTCCTCTTTTTCCCCATCAATATTTGAGATGTCCTTTTTTTTTTTTTTTTTTTTCCCCATGCTCTGGTGAGGTCAGTCATCCTTAATTTAAGCTTTTTCCACTCTCAGAGGCCGTCAGTTTGGCCATGCACATTTCTTGTGCAATTAAACCCGCCAAGTGCAGCAGGATCTGCATTAAAAACATCCTGCCCATTAAAGTCGCCTGAAATTTCCTCCTCCATCCACAGCTCTCGTCCTCCCAGCCCGGTCAAAAAAGAGAGCATTTTCAGTCTGGGAGCCCCAGAAATGATCAGCAGAAGGAAATTGTTGCTCTTAAGAGCCTTATTGCTTATTAATGGAGGTAATTAAATGGCTCTAGGCCGGGGCCAGCGTGCAGCTGAGAGCTCAGGCACATGTTCCTGGCCCGAGTGCTGCACTCAAATTAATAAAAGAATCGATGTAGACAGTGGCTGATGGCTGGGAATTGCTCTTGAGACTGTAATGAACACAGTTTGCCTCCTTCAAGCTTCCTTTGGCTGTAATAAAGCTAAAATTAGCCCAGGTTGAGGCTGGCAGCAGAGCAGCTGCTGTTTGATGTCACACAACACCCCAAACTGAGGCGGGGCTGGAGGATCCAGGCTGAGGGAGCCACAGGGAAGCCAAGAGCTGCAGCAGGGCAAGGAGATGAGATCCTTGGAGCCCTAGATCAGATTTTCCACGGGATGTTGAAATCCTGTGCCTGTCTCACGTGGGGGTTTGTGCTTGGAGCAGAGAAACTCAGTGATTTCTGGGCTCCCTCCAGGGGGCAGCTCCTGAGGTCTGGGGCTGAAATGTGAGGGTCTGCTGGGGGGAAATAATGGGAATATGGAGCACAAGTGTCAGATAAGTGCATTTCCTGATGGAGTTCCAGCTGTTGTTGTCCCTCCTCCGAGGGGAGAAGTGGAGGGATAACAGAGGGGAAACTTGGGCAGTAAAACTGGCACAAACCCGGAGTTCTCCCCTGCCCACCCTCTGGTGGACTGTCATTAACTCTTACACGTGCATTACTGAATTATTACAGATGTATTGTTATTGATCTCTCCCCCAGGTATGGTTATTTAACTCTTACAGAGGTATTGCTATCTAACCTTTACCCGTGTATCCTTAAATTCTCACCCATGTGTGGTTATTTAATTCTTACACATTGTTATTTAATTTCCCCATGCATTGCTATTGAACTCCTACAGGTGTATTCCTATTTAAATCTTACACATTTACTGTTACATTCTTACCCATCTATTGTTATTTATCTCTCACCCAGGTATGGTTATTTAACAGAGTTATTGCTATTTAACCCTTACACATGTATTGTTATTTAATTTTTTTACGTGTTTTGTCATTTGACTCTTACAGAGGTATTACTAATTAACTCTTAGCCATGCATTGTTATTTAATTTCCCCATGCATTGTTATTGAACTCTTACAGGTGTATTCCTATTTAATTCTTACACATTTATTGTTTCCTTCTTACCCATGTATTGTTATTTATCTCTCACCCAGGTATGGTTATTTAACTCCTACATGTGCATTGTTATTTAATTTTTACACATGTATTGTCATTTAACTCTTACACATTTATTGTTATTTCTCACCCATCTATTGTTATTTAATTTACCCATGCCTTGTTATTTCATTTTTACCCATGCCTTGTTATTGAACTCTTACAGGTGTATTCCTATTTAATTCATACACGTTTATTGTTTCATTCTTACCCATGCATTGTTATTTATCTCTCACCCATGTAACATTTCACTCCTACACATGTATTGTTATTTAACTCTTACACATTTATTGTTATTTCTTACCCATCTCTTGTTATTTAATTTACCCATGCGTTGTAATTTCATTTTTACCTATGTATTGTTATTTAACTTACACGTTTATTATTTCTCACCCATCTCTTGTTATTTCATTTCCCCATACATTGTTATTTCACTTCTCCCTGCATTGTTATTTAACTCTTACACAATCCCAGGGGAGAGAGGTTAAATTGGAGCTTTAACCTGCCAAACCCCTGAGGTGACTCAGAGCCGCCGTGTTTTCTTTAACTCGTTTTCACCCCATCAAAGGTGACAAAGGTCCTGGCACCCGCAGGAAAGCGGAGCCGAGCGCCCAATTTTGGATTTTCTGAGCAGCATCAGCTCTGCTCTGCTGAGCAGCTGGAGCACCCCGTATATCCACATTTTACAGAATATTCCCGCTTGCTGCTCCTAAGCGGAACATAAAGTTTGCGTTCTGCATAAAATAACGCTCCAGGTCTTTGCTGCAGCTCAGTGCCTTGATAAAGGTCCCAGCAAGGAGAAATCCAGGCTCTGGGCTGGCACAGCTTCACCTGGTGGGCTCTGGAGACACCGAGGAGAGTCGAGGAAAACCTCTGGAGGATGAAACCTCTGGAGGATGAAACCTCTGAAAAACCTCTGGGAAGGCAGGACACGGAGTGTTCAAGGAGAGTTTCCAGAGGAGGAACCCGGCTGGAGGCTCTGCAGAGGAGAGGAGCTGCCGTGGATCAAAGGAGGGGCTCAGCCCAGCGATGTCCAGCGCAGCCATGGAGCAGGAATTCCTCTTCCCCACCACCTCACTCATCAGCTCCCTCGCTCTGTGATGTTCCCTGCTGCTGGGAGCTGGCTCTGGGTGTTCTTTATTGCTCTGCTCTTCCCCGTTAATCAGTGGGAATGAACCGCCAGGATCCTGCACGGGCTCCTCATAATGTGATAAGAGAGGAGCTCTGAGAAATCAGATTTTTTTTTGGCAGCGTGAGGCAGAGCTCGGTGACAGCTTGTGACCCCGGGGGAATCACACGGCAGCTTTTCTTCACCAGCTCCCCTCAAAACGTCCTGATTCGCTCCAAAATAAGGTGCTTTATAAAGTGTGAAGAGGTTTTTCAGCCAGGAAAAACCAGTCTGGCAAAAAAAATTAAAAAAAAAAAAAAAAAATAGGGGCCTTCCAGAATTAGATTTCGCCGCCTCAGGTTGAAGGTGGTAATAGGAAAGTTTCTCAGCGCAGCAATATTTCAGCTTGAAGAAGCCAATCCCAATTTATCCAGAGGCTCCCGGGATTGTCTGGAACCTTGTCCTGCATTGCAGGTGGGGAATAAAGGGAGAAAGGGTCCCAAAGCCCCTTCCTTAGGAAACCCCACTGAAAAATCCGAGTGCTCAGCATCGCTCCAGTGCATTGGAAAGAATAACTGTAAAATAAAAATAAAAATAAAAATGAAAATAAAAATAAAAAATAAAAAATAAAAAAATAAAATAAAAACAAAAATAATAAAATAAAAATAAAAATAATAAAAATAAAAATAAAAAATAAAAATAAGAATAAAAATAAAAAATAAAAAAATAGAAATTAAAAAATAAAAATAAAAATAAAAATAAAAATAAAAATAAAAATAAAAATAAAAAATAGAAATTAAAAAATAAAAATAAAAATCGCTCCAAACCTGCCTGGAGCCCGGGAGTCCCCGCTGGATCCGGGCTCACCCCGAGCTCCTGCAGTGTTCACAGTTAATCTGTGCCATCAGCAGCGATGGGCAGCAGCGATCTCTCCCCCGGGCGGTGATTTCATGTGGAAACAGCGATGAACAGGAGCTGCGGGTCGGGTTTAACGCGGCTCAGCACCCGCGGGGACGGAAAATCGCAGATAAAACTTCTCACATTGGCAAGAGCAGCGCTAATCCCCGGAGATTTCCTTAGTTACAAATAAGAATTTAAGGCAAGCTGTTCCCTTGCCACCTGTTGGTTGGATTAGAACAATTTGTTTTTTTTCTTGTTGGTGGTGTTGTTTTATTTGTGGTTTTTAGGTTTTGGGGTTTTTTCAATCTGGAAAATGATCTGTCAGATGAAAAACAATGCAAACATTGTTGTCTCGGTTCCAGCTTGAAATCTGGAGTGGTTCTACCTGCTCTGGGTTGCCAAAAGCAACGGAATTCCCTCAATAAAAAAGGAATTTAGGATATCAAAGGCTCACCTGCCAAGGAAAAGCTTTAAATATTATTTTGCGGCAGTGGGGAGTCCTGAAGCGCAGTCCTTGCACCACCAGTGATGCCAAAACAGAGATTTTTTGGGGAAATTCTGCCCTCTGGGAATTAGGCACACCTTGATTTCAGCTCCTGAGGTGCTCTAACGGGGTTTTTTTGGGCAGGGTGACCCAGGAGGGGTCACAGCCTGTCCCCTGTGCCCAGCCTTGGGGCTCCTGCCGCCCCGGGGAGCAGCAGGGAGCTGGCCCGGGTGCCACTGCCACTGTCACTGCAGCTCCCAGGTGGTGACAAACCAGCCCCAGGCTCTGCCGGGGAAGGAGCCGAGCGGCAGCTGCGGGCAGGGGAAGTGTCGGGAGTTGTTTAGGATAAAATCAGGGATAGAGCTGAGGTTGCTGCACCCCCGTGCAAAGAAAATCAGCCTGGATATCCCAAATCACCCGGGAAAAGGGGATTCTTGTGGGATCCACGCAGGTCACAGCTCGTTCTGCTGTCTGAGGTTGACTTTTGGATCAGCCCGGGAGGCCTTGCGTTTGCACAGCAAAACTCCTGTGGCCACCCCCAGGGAATTCCCATCCCCATCTCCCTGAAATTCCCATCCCCATCTCCCTGGAATTCCCGTTTCTCCTGGAATTCCCATCCTCATCTCCTTGGAATTCCCATCCCCATCTCCCTGGAATTCCCATTCTCCTGGAATTCCCATCCCCATTTCCCTGAAATTCCTATCCCCGTCTAACTAGAATTCCCATTTTCCCGGAATTCCCATTCTCCCGGGAATTCCCATTCTCCCGGAATTCCCATCTCCCCCGGGAATTCCCATTCCCCCGGAATTCCCGTTCCCCCAGAATTCCCATTCTCCCGGGAATTCCCATTTCCCCGGAATTCCCGTTCCCCCAGAATTCCCATTCTCCCGGGAATTCCCATTTCCCCAGAATTCCCATTCTCCCGGGAATTCCCATTCCCCCGGAATTCCCATTCCCCCCAGAATTCCCATTTCCCCGGAATTCCCATTTCCCCGGAATTCCCGTTCCCCCAGAATTCCCATTCTCCCGGGAATTCCCATTCCCCCGGAATTCCCATTTCCCCAGAATTCCCATTCCCCGGGAGTTCCCATCCCGGCTGTCCCAGCCCATCCCTCCCGTCCCCCGCCCTTCCCGGTTCTGTCACATCCCCAAATCCCTCGGGGGCCGCTCCCGCGTGTTCGTGCCGGGGCCGGACACCAACCCCGCTCACGGGGCTGAACCCACCAGGGGAAGGAATTTCGAAGGAATTTGGAGATGCAGCAGCGCCTCGGTGATGCTCTGCTGAGCTCGTTGCTACGCGACACCGTGCGGTAACCACGGCGACAGCGCTGCCCTTTTCTGGGACACAAATCGGGAATGGGGCTCCCGAGGGCTCCTGAGCACTGCCTCAGCAGCCCGGAGCTGCCCCAGTGTCCGCTTTGCTTTGGAAAACAACTCGGTTTGGGTGGTGTTTTTCTTTTTTTTAGTTATTCCTTTAAAAAAAAAAAAAAAAAAAAAAAAAAAAAAGTGGTTTTTTTTCCCCCCATATTGTCAGCCTTTGGATTAAGAAACCTTGGCCAGAAGAGCAATAAAACTGCAGGGGAGCCGAGCAGGCAGTGGTTACACGGAGCTGCGCTGTCCTGAAAGCAAAAGAAGCTGATTTGTTCTGATTTTTAAATTTTTTTTCCTGGTGAAGAGAAGGGAACCGTGTCCTTGGCTGAGCCCGTTCCTGCAGGGTCAAAGCCGCTGTGGCACAAATGAACATTCCCTGCTCCGAACACATCGGAGCCGTTCAGCATGGGCTTTGTGCGGGGAAACGGCCCCAAAGGCAAGGAAAAGTGGGAATTCAGGGAATTCAGGGATGGGGATGAGGTGAGGGCGAGGTGCTCTGGAGCCGGCAGCAGCTCAGCGGCGCCTGTGCCAGGGATGTGCCCGTCCCTGCTCCCCGGGAGCGGTGGCTGCGGGGGCAGTGGGTGGGTGGCTGAGCCAGCCCTTCACCCTTCTCCCCACGGCAGTCCCAGTCCTGAATTGGCTTCAAAAGTCAGGGGTGTGTCCCCAAATTCCTGCAGCCTCAGCCTCCCACAGCATCTCCCAAATCCTCCCAAATTCCTGCAGCCTCAGCCTCCCACAGCATCTCCCAAATCCTCCCAAATTCCTGCAGCCTCACCTTCCCAACATCATCTCCCAAATCCTCCCAAGTTCTCCCAAATCCTCCCAAATTCCTGCAGCCTCACCTTCCCACAATATCTCCCAAACTCTCCAAAATTCCTGCAGCCTCAGCTTCCCACAGCATCTCCCAAATCCTCCCCAGTTCCTGCAGCCTCAGCCTCCCACGGCACCCGTCCGTCCCCACCAGGGAGGGCTCAGTCCTGCAGGGGCTGGGGCTGGTTTTCTCTGCCTCCGTTGTCCCAAAATTGCGAAGGATGTGCCCCAGTAAGAAATCCAGCCTGGTTTGAGGGACAAGAAGGGAGCTCAGGACACGAGGCAGCCCAGGCCAGCTGGGAAGGTGTGTGGGAGGACTGACAGTCAGACAGCTGCTGCTCCTTTCTTTATTGTTTTTTCTTTTAATGGCAGATGATATTTAGTCATTGACTTTTATTCCAACTGTGATTTTTTTTTTCTGACTTTGAGGGGAAATTGGTTTTGAGGTGCTCAAAATTCTAAAATTCCATGTTCAGCACCCTCCAGCTTCTCTCACTGAATTCAGCTTCCCCAGGCCAGTATTTCCCTGGCAGTAAAGACCTTGTCCTGCTCCTGAAATCCGTGAAATTCCCACGGAATGTCAGGGAAACAGCCGTAGCACAGAGACACCGAGAATTCAGTCACAGAGAATCAGTTCTGTCAGCAGAGGGATGGGGCTGGCCACCTCCCGTGGGGTTTGGGCAAAGGGCTTCAGGAGCTGGGCCCCTCCTGCTCCGCTCTTTGGGGCTCCCCAGAAGGGTTTAGGGATGAGGGATGGTGCACACCCCACAAAAAGAGGGGAGTTTATGTTCCTGGGGGTGTGATACCCTCCAAAAAACCTCCCCAAAGGGAAGCAGCAGCAGGAAGTCCAGTCACAAAACCACCACACAAGCAGCAGAATGGTATTTACACTGTGGAGTTCTCTGTGTGAGTGGGGAGCTGAGCGCTGATTTCTGCTTTAAACCTGTTTTTCTCCTCTCTTTTGTTTGGGATTCCAGGATGGGAAGATATGTGTGGGCTCTGCTTCGTGGCCAGGGTCCTCCCCTGTGTGTTTGTGCCTCACCACAACTCCCTGTTAATTGGAGGTTTCTGCTCAATAAATAGTGCCTGGCTATTTGATTTTATTTTTTTTTAAAACACATTTGTGATGACAATAAATTAAATTGCTTTCTGATGTTTGACAAATATAATTTTCAGGGTAGGGTTTTTTTTTATTTTCCTTCTTTTTTCCCTACTGACAAAGATTGCAAATAAAAAAAATAAACAACAACAACAACAAAAATCCAACCATCAGCTCCATAAAGCAAGAAAGTGCATTTTACCAACAGAGTGAAATTAGATACCTGTCAAAATACATTTGTCCTCAAAATGACTATTCATACACTTCATTTTCCTGCATAAATAGATACTCATCTGCTCTCTTCTGCCTGTCATTTGTTACTCAGAGCCAGCACTGGCTGTGGGAGGGAAATATTTAAAGCTGCTTCCAAAGCAATGGGCAGGCTGGGTTTATAATTTCTGCCTCTGGCTTCCTTCATTTCATTATGAACGGGGAGGAAAACATCTATTTAAAGTCAATCAAATCAAATTGTCTTCCAAAACATGAATTCCTGGCTGCAGCCCCTGTTTGGGCTCTCTCAGATGTGCAGCTCTTGGGGGTTTGATTTCCCAGGCAGGGCAGAGCTCCTTGTGGTGCTCAGGGAGATCCAGGAGGGTTTTGGGGTCTGGAAAGGCAACATTTGAGGTCCTTTCCTTAAGGGATGAACACTACCAAGTCCCCTTGGGGTGCTCAGAGAGATCCAAAGGGGTTTTGGGGTCTGGAAAGGGAATATTTGAGGTCCCTTCCTTGAGGAATGAACACTCCCAAGTCTCCCTGTGGTGCTCAGAGAGATCCAGGGGTGTTAGGGATCTGGAATGGGAACATTTGAGGTCCTTTCCTTGAGGAATGAACACTCCCAAGTCTCCTTGGGGTGCTCAGGAAGATCCAGGAGGGTTTTGGGATGTGGAAAGGGAGCATTTGAAGTCCTTCCCATAAGGATGGATGCTCAGAGGTCTGTGGTACTCAGGGAGATCCAGGAGGGTTTGGTGTCTGGAATGGGAATATTTGAGGTCCTTTCCTTCAGGAATGAACACTCCCAAGTCTCCCTGTGGTGGTCAGGGAGATCCAGAAGGGGTTTGGGGTCTGGAATGGGAACATTTGAAGTCCTTCCCATAAGGGATGAACACTCCCAAGTCTCCTTGGGGTGCTCAGGGAGATCCATAGGGGTTTTGGGGTTTGGAATGGGAACATTTGAGAACCCTTCCCATAAGGGCTGGACGCTCCCAGGTCTGTCTGTTCCACTGGATTTCTTCGGAGGGCTTTGGTGGAAAACCACATGAATCAGCCCCAGGGCAGCAGGGGAGGTCAGTCATCCCCCTCTCTGTGAGTGTCCTGCCTCCTTCAAACACAGGAGCTGCTTCCAGCTGAAAATTCCCACAGGAAAGCAGCTGGAAGGTGCCAGTGCAGCCGGGCAGGGAGAGCTCTGAGGAGATGATGGGGAAATATCAAAGTAAAAAGCCGCTGGTGGTGTTTCTACCTAGATCAAAACCCTAAAAAACCCAGTTACCGCATGAAAAACAACTTTGCAGCACAACCTCGAGGCCAGCAAGATTTAGAATTCAATGTGGTTTGGACCCAGCCTTTATAAAGGTAAAAAAAAAATGGTGAGAAATCACCACCCTGCTGCTGAAATCCGGGAGCTCTCGGTGTGCTTTGTATGGCAGAGGCAGCTCTGGCAGAGCAGCTCCTGGAGGGAAAGGAGCAGATCACGGGCAGGTTTGTCTGAAGTGTGTGGATTGGGTTTTAATTTGTCAGTCCCAGCCCACCGCGAGGAGCTGCTAATAAAATTTCCTCTCTTGTTAAGTCTTCCAGCACGAGCAGAGCACATCTGAAAACGCTGCGGATAAAAGAACTTTTTTTTCTTTTTCTTTTTTTTTTATTTCTTTTTTTTTTTTTTTTTTTTTTTTGACCAAAGGAGAAAGCAGGGATTTGAAAGCCCGCAGAACCAACAACACTCATTAGCATCTGCCTTTCTTCTGGAAGGGCTCTCGGGGGGAATGTGAGCACATTTAACACCGGCTCTATCAAAGGGAGCCACTCGCAGCTCAGCAAAACATCCCCGGTGACAAAGCCGAGTCGTGGTGTGACAAAAACACCTGTGGTGGAAAAAGGCCCCGCCCTGCCCAGGTTTTTGCCCCCAAATCTCCCAAACCTGGGAGTTCAGGTGTGGGTTGTTCATTCTCTGACATCATTCCAGATTTACATTTTTGCTGCAAAAAGGGGGAAAGGGATGGATGAGGAGCTGAGGGGAGGAGTGACCCCTCACTCCAGTGTATCCCTGATCCCCACCTTGCTCGGGGATTTTACCTTCCCTCTCCTGGCCCAGGTCCCCTGGATTTCTGTGCTGCAGGCAGCAGCAAGGACTGTTCTTCTCTGGGGATCTCCTTCTCTTCTCCCCACCACAGTCCCAGTCCCGAATTTGCGTTAAAATTCAGTGGGGAAAGCGCAGTGGGAAGTGAACCCACACCCGGCACCAGGCTGTCCCCTGTCCCCTGTCCCCTGTCCCCTGAGCGCCAGCAGCTCGGACACATCCACACCAAACCTCCAGAGGTGACCCTGGCTTAGTTCTGCACCTGGAGCTTCAAATCCGGGCAGCTCCAGAGGGTGGAAAATATTCCAGTGGGTTTCCTCAGCTCCAGAGGGTGCTGAGCCCTCCCCAGCACCTTTCTGGGATGTGGGGAGGGGACAGGGCACATCCCAGCCCCAAATCCCACTGGTTCAGCCCCCGTTGACAGCCCAGGCTGCCCTGCAGAGGTGGAGGAGCAGAGCAGCAAAAAGCCTCGTTAAATCTGCAATTTGGAGCTGAAATATCCTTTATCAGAAATTTATAACCCATTTAAAATGAATCCATTCAGGGCCCAGCGAGGGTCCTGGCTGAGGGAGGAGATAATTCCCCGGGTTTATTTATATAGTTTGATCGCTTTTATGCCAGGTTAGTAAAAAAGGGTCTGTGCCAATAAAATACTTTTTTTTTTTTTTTCCTGCTTGTAAAACTCGGGAGGGTTTTATCTGTGGTGCTGCCTCGTAGCTTTCTCTGGGATCTGGGGGAGGCAGGAGGGAACAATTTTTCAGCCTCTCTTCCCAGCATCCCAAACTGTCCCTTGGTTTCTGGACCATCCTTGAACTGTTAATTTGGGTGGAAAGAGAGCTTGGATTCACTGATAGAAGGAAAACTCAGCCAGGTCTAATTAAAAATTCCTTCAGCTTTCCATCACAGCGATATAATTGTTAGAAATGACAAAGTTTAAACATTCTTTTAGGTAACTTCAGTCATCGTCAGGGAATAAAGGAGATGCTGGGCCTTGGGTGAGATTTGCTGTAATCTGAGGCTCCTTCTCAGCTCCCCAGCTCCAGGGATTGTTGGTTTGGACTGAAATTCCCTGTTTTTTTCCCTGACATTCATCCATTTCACTGCCCAGCTGGATGAGGCTCCGGTTTTGATACCCACTAAAAGGTGCCAAGCAGCACCAGTGGTTTCCTTGTCTTTATTAACAAAAGAAAATCAACTGGGAGAGGAAGAACCCCAAACTCCAGAGGGCAGTTTTAGTCTCGGTTCTCTGTGCTAAGCTGTCGCCAGGCTGAGTTTAATGCTGCTGTGATGACGGTGGGGTAATAACAGCAGCTCTGATTCAACTGGAGCACAATTTCTGCTCAAAAAATATCCTTATTGTGGAATTTAAAGTGACTGGGGAAATGCTGGATAACCCCCTGCAAAGTGGAGCATCGGGATGAAGCAGCAGAGGTGATGCTGCTGCTTAATTTTGTGACCCATGCCCGCCAGGTTATGCTGTGGCACCCAGGAATGGTGCTGAGAACTCACATTTTTGGAAAAACATCAGGAAAAACACCCTCCTGGAACGGGGGAATTTCACCTGAGAGGGAATGCCCGGCCTCCTGGGTTTTCTGCCCCTGGAAAAGTCCTCAAAGGAAGGAATTCTCTAAGGATGGAGGCAGTGGGTGTGTTCACAGCAGCCGAGAGAATGGGTTACAGGGAATTTGTAATTCGACATGCTGTTATGTAAGGGCTCCTATTCACTCCTCGCCCAGATCGAGCACGGAAAACAGGCGGATTAATGGCAGCGTTTATCGCGCTCGCAGAGGAAAAACAAGGTGATCAAATCAGAGCGACTTTCCCCCTTCCTCAGAGATACCGGAGCAATTACAGGACGGCGTCATCTGAGAGGAGCCTTTGTGAGCACACAATGGAGAGAAGAAAGGAAACTCCGCGGGGGAAAAGAGGAGCCAGAGGGGGAGACGGTGGCAGGGAAAGCAGCAGGAGCAGGCGGTGTTATCTGTGACAGCGACACGGTGTAAAGTGGCAGCAGCAAAGTGACAACACGGGGAGAGAATTGCGGCTGCGGCACCTGCTGATAAGGGAGAGCGGCGGCACCGGGGTGGAGGAATTCACCCCGGGAAATGGGGAATTCCATCCTTGCAAAGGATGGGGAGAGGATGTAGGAGAAGGAAATACAGGGGAGCTAGCCCCTGATTAGAGCTGTGTTAATTACCCGATCCAGCCTGGCTCCCAATGAATCACTACATCCAATAAAGACAAGCGTGATCAAAGGGAGTGGGTTTGCTGCTGTGGGGACATAATGAAGGAGGAGGAACCCTGAGGAAGAGAGAATGAGAACATCATGAAGGAGGAGGATCCTGGGGAAGAGAATCCGTGCTGTGAGGTCAGCGTGGGGCTGCAGTCAGAGCCCGTTGTTGGAACCTGCAGCCACAGTCTAGCTGGGTAAGGCCTGCAGTCACAGTGTGCACACCAATCCCTGCAGTCACAGTCTAGCCAGGTAAAAGCCTGCAGTCACAGTGTCACCCCAATCCCTGCAGTCACAGTGTCACACCAATCCCTGCAGTCACAGTGTCACCCCAATCCCTGCAGTCACAGTCACACCAATCCCTGCAGTCACAGTCACCCCAATCCCTGCAGTCACAGTGTCACCCCAATCTCTGCAGTCAGCATTTAGCAGGCAATAACCAACAGTCAGGAAATAACCTGCAAGGGAAACCTCCAGCAGGAGCTGCTGCAGGCAGAGTCAGGGAATGGTGGCAGTCAGGATGGCTGAGCTGTGAACAGGAATAAACCAGGAGCCTTCTCATGCTGTGATAAATAAGAATTCTGTGTCTGGGCTCATTTCTACACTTTAACAAGAGGGCTGCTGCAACAAGCAAGGAGGGTGCTGCTGCTGTTTATTTCCGGCACAAAATCCCGATTTCTGTCTTTTTTTGTGCCTTGAACCCTCCAGGATGTTCCTTGCCCTTGCAGAGGGGGAATGTGGTGCTTTGCTTTGGAGCTGCCCCAAGGAAAAAAATTCCCCTTGGCTCCTGAGTGCCAGGCGATGTGAACAGAGAGGGGAATGGGCGTGAGGAGATCTGCAGTCCCTGTGCAGTGACAACTTCGCACTGATAAAAAGGGGAAATTCAGTGTACAGACAGAGCAGCTCCCCTCCCAAGGTATTTAGGGAAGCAGTGACATTTCACCGGCTCCGTGGTGCCAGCAGAGCCATTAAAAGTTGTTTATCACACAGCCTCATCCCTGTTCTGGGGATTGGGGGGCAGCCATTTGGTTTCCACGACAATTTAATTTCAAGGTGCTCAGTTCCCCTCGTGGCGTTGTGTTCATTTGCCTGGGTTGGTTGAGTGTCTTGTAATGGATCCGAGAGAAATGGCCTGGGCTGTGTTGATGGAATTTTAGAGAATTCCCAACTAGATCAGAAAAAAATCATGCCTGGACTACATCAGCCTTACTCATTTATACTTTAAGTCAAGCGAAATCACAGAGAAATCAATGTTATTTGTTGCTGCATTGATGTACTGCAATTTTTGCATCTTTTCCCTGCCCTGTTCTCATTTTCCCCTGCAGGTGAGTGGAGACCACAGGTAAATTCTGACACTTCAGGGAGAACAGTGAGTTCCTTAACTCAGCTCTGGGAGCTAAATTCCCCCAATAAATGCCTGGGAGTGAAAGCAGGGCAAGGCAGCCTGCAGTGTCTAAAACTCCTTTTTCCCAACTATTAAAATAATCACTATAATCAATCTCCCCGCTGCCAAAGCAGGAGGATCCTTGTAAAACCGACTCTGAGCAAGTGGGTGCAGAACAAGTGGATAAATATCTCTGGGAATGGCTCAGGATGGGGATGAGTAACGGCAATTATCACACGTTAAAAGGTGTTTATGCTGACATGTGTCACGGCGTGACGGATGCAAGGAACAGCTTTAGACGGGATTTTGGGAAAGAATCCTTCCCTGGGAGGGTGAGGAGGGGCTGGGATGGAATTCCCAGAGGAGCTGTGGCTGCCCCTGGATCCCTGGAAGTGTCCAAGGGCAGGCTGGAGCAGCCTGGGACAGTGGGAGGTGACCATGGCATGCAGCAGGGCTGGGCTGGTGGCAGCAGGAGCAGGGGGACAGTCCCAGCCCTGCCCAGGGACAGGCTGAGCTCGGCTGCCCCCTTGTTCCCATCCCGAATTAGCAGCGAAATGAGGGAATACTGTGCTGACAATTCCTGGGAAATTCTATTCCTGTTTGCTCCGGTGTTCAGGGAGGTGCAGCTCAGCCCTGATGTCCCTGCCCTGCTCCAGGGGCTGTGACAGAACCCTGGGGATTCCCTGGGGAATCTGAACGCCAAACTGGGAGCCGCTTTCATCTCCAGCCTCTTCAGGGGAAGCACCTCCAGTAAGGTTCAAGCCACAAAAAATGACAGAAATTGGGATTTTCAGACCTTTCCCATCCCTCCAACAGCATTCTCCCCTTGTTAGAGAGCACAAATGACCAAAACCCACTGATTTTCCTCCCTTTTTTTTCCTTTCTTTTATTAGCCTCTAAATAATTAACAGGCAGCTCCTGCTCTGTGGCTGCTGCTTTGCAGCCCGAGCTGGCCCTGGAGCAGATGGAATAAATCCATGAGTTGCCATTCCCAGTTCCTTAGCAACCAGCCAAAGCAGGGCAAGGCGCTGGGCCCGAGCACAGGGAGATGCTCAAGGCATTAATATTCCTCAGGCAGGGCTGGGAAGAGCAGCCCTGGGGCAGGGCTGGGCTTGGGGAGGGAGGAAATCCTGTTAGTCCTGAAAGAAAGGGAACATCTGAGAGTGCGGAATGAGAAAACGAGGATTTCTCTGGTGTGAGAAACATCGTGGAAAACGTGGATTTGGGGGTTAAATGGTGGTTCCACACATGCTGCCACACCGAAGGACTTCGTGCAGTTTAAACCAAGCTCAAAAATCAGATTTTTTCAGCTGGCTGCAGATCCCACACGTGGCTGGAGGCCTGGGCTGGGGATTGAGCTGTTCCATGCAGTGGCAGCAAATAAATGAAGTTTTGGGGAGGGTTTTCTTTTTTTTTTTTTTTTCTTTTTTTTTGTTTTTTTTGGGGGGGTGGGGTTTGGGTTTTTTTGGTAGATGGAGAAGTTTCTCTGTGGAAAACGAGCTGGGCTGGGGGAGGAGGGTGAGGCAGCACAGAACCCACCCCTGGTTACCTAAAACAGTGAAATTCAGAGCAATAAAGTCGCTGTGTGGTGAACAGGGACAAACAGACGGTGACAGCAGCAAGAGAAGGTGAATTATTGTCCACATGGGGTGGAAATGCCAGGGGAGGAAGCGCCCTGTGTGTTGTAGGTGTCCCCAAAATTCTGTGCGTGCTCATCCAGAATTGTTTTGGACAACTTGGAATTCTCCAGGAACGATCTTGGCTGCTGCAGGGAAAGCTCCTTCTTCATCCTATTCTGCATATTCCGACTGAGAGGCACATTTATTTCCACACCAAAGCTCGGAGGGATTTTTACCTCCACCACGAGGAGAAAAATTGAGGTAACCCAATGTTCAAACCCAACCAAACAACTCCTCAAAAGTGTCCTTGGAGCATTTTGGTTTCCTACAATTTTTCATGGATGAAAAGCAACTTTGAGATTTCCTCCCGATGCAATAAATCCTCTGCCAGGAGACCAGGTTAAAACACACTTAATTGACCCCTGACTCATTAATTGTTTTAGGGGGAAGATAGCGACAGCCTCGGCATATTTAATTAAGCGCTGAAAATTCGGCAGCGAGTTAATTACCACGTGTAACATTCGCCTCTCTAACAAACATTTCTTGAGACGGGGTAAGCAAGGCAACAATAATTGTAACAATTAATTAGAAATTAAACTGATAATGGCTACAGCTGCTAACAATTAGCGGCTAATTATGTCAAGCACTTTAACCGCTTGGAAAAGGACTGGAGGCTGGTCGGAGAGGGATAAATTATGGGCTCCACCCTTCCTGATATTCGGCACCATGGAGAGGTTGTTTTTTGGGAAAGAAGCTCAGCCGGGTTCTAGGGAAGGCTGGAAATTCTGAATGAGCAAGGATTGGGATGAGATCCATTAAAAACTCCCTATTTTATCAATAATTATCCATGTTCAGAAGACTTTCAGCCTTGAAGTTTTAGGGCACTGTACTGACTTTTAAACTTCATTTTACTGGGAAAAAAAGTTTTTTCCAAGAGGCTTCACTCAATGCACAAGCTGCCCGTTCCCAATACTTCATTTCTTCTTGGTTTGGGAAATAATAATGTTAATAATTTCATGTTTTAAAAGCCTTGGGCCTCTGATGGCTTTTGAAACTCAGTGACCAAAAAAAAACCCAAAAAACCCTCCAAAAATCCCCAAAAAACAGACGATTTATTTGAAAGAAAATTTGAAAGAAAATTATTTCAAGAAAATCTCAGTTGCTGCTCAGACATGATGTATGATGTCGCCCTGAGGTTCTGCCTGGGCTTTAATCTGCAGGTTCTGGATTCCCTGGCTGCCAAAGCTTTGGTGTTCCGTGCTGTGGGAAGGGCTGAAGGGCAGGAATTGGGTCTCTCAAGGCTTGGATTGAAGGGTGAGGAGCCAATGGCTTTTATATCCCTCGAGAAATTCTCTACTTTTGGCATCTCTGGGTACTTTTTGCCATAAAAACGAGCCTGTTGGATGCTGTGAGAGCTTGGAGTCCTTCCTCTTGGTCTGGGCTTTTCCCCAATGCCCCTTCGTGTTCCTTGGAATCCTGACCATATTCCAGATCAGCCATTCCATGAAAATGGAATTCCTTCTTTGGTTCTCCTGAGCAGGGCATGAACCAGGAGCAAAAATGTGAAGGTTTTCCCCACTTTTTTTTTTCCCCCTTGTGAGTAACATGAAATTTCTCACTGCAGTATCCCTGCTATAAACACCAGAGATAAAATTTTGAGGACATAAATTTTGTCTGATTTAGGCCTCAGGGGTGACCTTGGGGGTCTGCCCCTTGGATTGCCCCACATTGAGGTTACCCACTTGCTTTTCTCTCCCCAAATCCCAACCCACCAGCAGCCCCTGGTTGTTTTTGGAGCTTGATGAAGCCTGGATTTTGCCAGCACAAGACAATGAGATGTAATAATTGGAGCTGTAAAACCCATCTGTTCAAGCACACCGAGTGGGTTTGTTGGTTTTTTTTTTATTTTTTCCCCATGATGTGGAATTGTTTGTGCTCCCCATTTATATTGAAATCCTGTCCCTGGGGAGGGAACTTTCCCTGCCAAAGCAGCACAGCCTCTGGAATGAGGGAATAGCTGTGCCCAGGAGTTTTTTTTTTTAGGAAAAAAAAATAACTTTTAGAATAAAAATTTCAAAAATAAAACAATAAATATGATGGTATATTAAAATATTAATAAAACATCAATATAATAATACCATTTTTAGAAATTTATTCTAAAAAATGTCACAGATGGAATAATAAATGACTGGAATGGTCTGCCTGGGGAGGTGGGGGAGTCACCAGCCCTGGATGTGTTACAAAAGGATTGGATGTGGGGCCAGGGTTTACTGGAGGTGTCAGGGCTGGGCTGGACTCGATCATCTCAGAGGTCTTTTCCCACCTGGGGATGGTGTGAAGGGACAGAACCAGTCTGGAGCCATCTGGAAGGAGTTGGGATGGGCCTCAAAATAAAAACGGGCAATTTCTGTGGCTGATCTATCACTGATTTATCAGAGGCAATTAAATAACCACTGGAGTCACAGCCCAAATCAAGTTTAATGCTGAAGCTGGGAGGGGACAGAGGGTTTTAAGGCCCATCAAAGCAGGGATAAGCAGAGCTGGCCAGCAGAATGCAGTCACAGTGTGTCAGGGGGGTTTGGGCAGGGGGGGAGGTTTCCTTGCCTTTTACTGCCCCAGCTGACATTCCCAATCCGTGTGTGTGGAGCAGTCCATGGCTGTGCCTTGGTGTCCCTGTCAGGGACATGAACCCCCAAATTCAGGGGTATGAAACCCAAATTCAGGGGTATGAAACCCAAATTTCAGGGATATAAACCGCCCAATCTCAGGGATATGAATCCCAAATTTCAGGGATATGAACCCAAATTTCAGGGATATAAACCGCCCAATCTCAGGGATACAAACCCCCAATTTCAGGGATACAAACCTCCAATTTCAGGGATATGAATCCCCAAATTCAGGGATATGAACCCCCCAATTTCAGGGATATGAACCCCCAGTTTCAGGCTCTGGGACCCCCGAGGGCAGGAGCTGCTCCCCTGCTCCAGGCTCTGCTCCCTCACACTCTGCCCAAGGCAGCAAACCTTGGTGGCCACAGCTCCCCTCAGACTGAGACAACCACAAAAAATCCGAATAAAACCTGCCCAGAACCCAACCCCAAACATTTCTAACCTCTTAATTTCGCTGAGCCAGCCCAAGGCAGATGTGCCTGGATGCATCCTGCTCCATTTTCCATTCAAAGTTCGAGGAAACTTCTCCCACTCCTGCTCCAAGCGCAGCAGATTCCCATCCTAATGAAGCTCCCTGCTGCCAGAGCCGTGCTGCAGAGAGCCCATTACTGCAGGAACCAGTTCTCCTCGTGCCCACACTCTCCATTAAGGAGCAGTTTGTATAATTTTAGGAGTTTTGGGAGCCCCAGTGAACGCTCTGTGTTCCCCCCTTCAAACCACGGCTCACATCAGGGTCTCCTCGGGTGAGGTGGGATCTTCTGTGTGTGTGTAAAACTTCCCTTCCCCTCCTCTGCTCCCTGGGTGCTGCTGGCAAACACAACATCTGCGCCTTGCACCGTTGGTCTTTATGTGGATACGAGCAGACGGGGATTTTCTCTGCAATAAAATCCATCAGCAGAACCATGAAATGGGTTTGGCTCCCTGGCTGGGGCTGCACACATCCAAACAGTAAAATCTGTAACCCAGAGGTGGAAAAAAAAAAGAAGAAAGTAAGAAAAAAAAATATAAAAAAATAGCAGCAGGAGTTTACTTCGAGTGATTTTCTCTGCCTCTGAAGCTGGCAGTGATTTAAGGATGTTTGTGGCCTTGTGCTTAATATTTCCTTGATAAATTTGGGTCAGAGATGGATTGCTGGGGGTATTTTAGTGCAGAGGAGGAAAATGTTTGTAGAACAGGAGCTATTATAAATATACTGTATATATATATAGAAAATACTTGTAGAACAGGGGAGCAATGAGAAGCTGCACTGGTTATACTGGGATTGGTTTTCTGGTGGGCACTGGGGAGAATATTCCGGGGAATTTTGTGCACAGGGAGCAATTCCTCCCTTTGAGGATTCCTCAGCCCCTGAAGCTCAGCTTGGGCCCCTCCTGCAGGGTTCCTGGAGCCTCTTCCAGGCCTGGATTCAGGGATTTGTGGGTTCACAGCCCGTGCTGATGAAGGTTTGGTTTGTTTTTTATTTTTTTTTAAGCCAGGGCTGTTTGCAATTTTACCCTAAGTGTGAGCACATGCTCCCAATCCTTGTGGGAAGAAAGCCCTGGCTCCTAATGAGATTTATCCCTCCAAGCCTGAAATAAATGGAACATGGCAGCACGAGCTTTTTCCTTCTGCAGCGATGCAGCGGAGCTGTAAATATTCCTGAAGTGATCTAATCCTTTTATTCTCCTCACCAGGCAGAGGCACTTCCAAGTGATTCCCTTTTAAGGCTCCTTTCCCACCCCGATTCCTCTCCCCTGCAGTCACTGGGGTGGTTTTGAGCAGGCTCCAGGGTGATTCCCCCTCAGCACCTGGAGGAGAGCAGGTGAAGGGGAGACCCGAGGCCTGAGCCAGGAGAGGAGCTGCACAAAGGACATTTTGGGCTGATTCCCGATGGATTTTTAACCTTGCACACTGTAGGAAAGCTCTGCACAGGAGGCAGCGCTGCTGGGTTTTCCATGTTTTTCTGCATGCCACAGGCTGGAGCTGAGCTTGTGGAGGATCAGGTTGTCCTCCAGGAGCTGTGGCTTTGGGATTGGCATCTGCTCAGGCTGTGGCTGAACCCCTGTGGGCAGGGCACGAGGGGCTGGGGCCCACCAGGGACCCCCACTCAATGCAAATCATTTCAGTCTGAGTTGGTGCTTTGAGCTGTGGGTTAAACCTCTCCTTTTGCCCTGCTCCAGGCTGTGGATCCAGGGAGGACACAGAGGCAGGGAGGTGACAGCCAGATGGATGCCAGGCAGCCCAGGAGCTTGGCCAGGAAGGCTCCCAGCTGTTTGCACATCTGGATCCTCTGCTCGTGGTTAGGGAAGATGCTCGCTCTTGTGCTGGAGAGAGCCTGACAAAAATTACTCAGGGAAAGGAAAAAAAAAAACCAAAAAACAGCTCTTCCTCCTGCTCAAAGCTGAATTTGCCAGTAAATGCCCCAAATCTCAGCTTTTGTCAAGGAAAAGTTTGGTTCTGGTTACTGAAGAGTAACCCTACTACAGGTTGTAAATGGCTCTGAGCAGCAGAGCTGCTCCCTGAGAACTGGGAGACACAACACGAGCCCAAGGCAGTGAAGGAAGATCTCTCATTATGGGGAATGAAATTAATTGGGAAACTCAAAGGCTGTAAGAAGTGGCAAATTCTGGACTGTCATTAGGGGACTGGGGGGTGCTGAGAGAGGCTCCAAAGCAGGGAGGGGATGCTGGCAAAAGGCATTTTGGGGATGTTTGGGGATGAAAACAGGCTTCTGGATAAAAATTAAAATTTTTGGTAGGATTATTTTCCTGTATAACTTCTTAAAATTATCACCAGAGAATATCAGTCTTGAAGAATGCCATTATGACTAAAGCTTGCATTTTTAATTTCCCAGTTTTTTGAAAAATGGAACCTTTTTTTTTCTGCATCGTGGCGTGGGCTGTGAAAGCCTCCAGGTTCCCAGCCATTTTCTGGGGAAAAGGGTTGGAAAATGTCCTTTGATGTTGTTTCTGTGGAGTCAGAAATGGCTTTATCCCGTGTCCCGTCATCCCAGGCCGCTCCTGTCCAACCCTCCAAGGGAAGGAGCTGATAGAAACCTCCCCCCACATCAACAAACTGCCCTTATCTTAATAGGAAAGGACCTTTGGGGTTAAAAAGGACTGGAGGGGGTCAGAAGAGGGAATCTCTTCCCGGGGAAATGAGGCAGAGCTGCTGCTGACACCACGGAATTGATTTTTACGAGTGGGGCACTTCAACATCTTCACTTTGAAGCAAACATTCAGGGGGTCACAGATAAGCCGGGAGGCTGAGCAGCCCCCATTGTCTGGGCCACTGGAAATCCAGCAGCTGGGGAGGATTTGGGGCAGGAAATGTTTAAAAAAGACGCTCCTGAATTTAAATTTTCAGATAGATTTATATTTTTTTTTTCCCCTCCTCGGAGCAGAAGGGAGCTTTGATGGCGAAGCTGAGGACAAAACAAGCAGGAATGTGTGAGGAATTAAACACCTTGGCATTGTTCCTGTCTCTGCCAGCTGCAGATTTTGGTGCTTTTCTCAGTTTTTCCAGCCTTTGCAGCCCCTGTGGGTGGGGACAAGTGACCTGAGACATCTCTTATTTTCCTTATTTTTGACTCTTACCCTGCTTATTTCTTTTTGGTTGCCTCCCCTTTAAAAAAAAGAAAAAAAAAAATCCTGCCGGGTTGCAGTTCCACAGCAGTTGTTTTAGAAACAAATCACATCTTTTCTCCTAATAATCCCTGAGAAAAAAATAATAATAATAATAAAAAAAAAAAAAAAAAAAAAAAGAGTTCCCCAGCAGCCCCAGGCCTACAGGGGGCAATTAGGTGAGCTGGTGGCACTCTGCACCTCAGAGCTGACTGCTGGTGGCCTTCTGGGGACAGCCAGCTCTGATTTTATTGGCTTCATTATCCTTTTCTCAGGAATTAATAGCTCCTGAGACTGCTGGCCTAATGTGCCTGATTGATGTTGGAATTGAGCAGCAGCAGGGGAAATTGCTGGCTGGAGCTGAGGATGCAAACAGAAAACAAAACTCGCCAGAGGGGGATGAAGGCTCTGGGTGTGCCTTGGGGGGTTTTGGGGCTGCTGCTGCTCCCTGGGGTCAGCCCCGAGCTCCTCAGGGCTTGGACATTTAATTATTGTTTTAATTTTGAGTGTCCTGGGGGATAACATGCCCTGAAATGAAAGAGGCTGCCCAGGTGAGATGGATGTTTTACATGGGAAATGTGAGAGCAGCACTGTTCTTAAGGAAGTCCCGGGGATTTCTGGTTTGGAAATTTCTGTCTGCTGGCTGTTGGTGAGGGATGGACAGATTTCACCGTGTGTGGGAGCTTTCTTTGGGCAGGAGCTGCATCAGCTGCAGTCCTGGAGCTGCTTTTTTCCTCCCCACACTGTGCAGTGTTCCCTAAAATGTGTGTTCCCCCAAATCCCTGTTTTTTCAGGCAGGCTGGACATTTCAGTCTGTTGCAGATGCTGTAACTGCTGCTCTTGGGAAGGAACAAATTCCTCTCTGCTCATCTGCTGAGGGACCTCAGCTCTGAGGGAGGAAAGTGAATTTTCTGCAGCCTTGGCAGGTCCAGACAACCCCAGCTCAGTGCCACAGGGGCTGGGACAGGGAGAGGGGATGGATGTGAGGGGGAATGTTGGCACTGAGACCCTGGATCCTGCAGAAATGGAGATTTGTGCAATTCCACAGCACCACGGAGCTTTGCACCGCTGGCAGCAGAGCTCCTGAGGCTGAGAGGGATCAGAGGGCAAACCTTGGGAATTCCTGCCTCGGGAATTGGGGAATTTGGATCCAAACCAAGGCGGAGGTGGGTCAGCAGGTGGAGAAATGGCAGCTGAGGCTTGGCATGGCACAGGGCGGGGGGGAGAGTGGGGAGAGTGGGGAGAGCTCTGCAAGGGCTGCGCTGGCCCCAGGCTGCTGCCGGGGACAGGGACAGGGACAGGGACAGCGACAGGGGGACAAGGGTCAGTCCCACCTGGACTGGCCAGATCAGCCCTTGCCCTGCTGCTGGGTGGGCTGAGACCCTCTGCCTGGTGCTGCTCCCCCCAGACGTGGGTTGTGGGGCTCCGGGGCAATCCGAGTGTTAACCTCCATAATTTTATCACATCCGAGTGTTAACCCCCATAATTTTATCACATCCGAGTGCTAAACCCCCAAAATTTTATCACGAGAACAGCTCTGCCAGTGCCCAGCTGCCCACCCCCTCACCCTGGAGAGCCCTTTGCCCACTCCTGCCTTGGCTCTGGGGGGAACCAGCGCTGATCTGCCCCCGAGCTGGGGTGGGGCCACTGGATGGCACTGCTGCCTTGCACAAACCCCCGAGCAGCTGCCGGGGCCGGGAGGGAAAAAAGGGAACGCTGGCAGGGACAGAGCTCGGGGGTGGCACTTGTCACATGTCACCATGGCTGGGCCCTTCTGTCGGTGATGGGAGAGGAGCTGGGAGGGTTCTCCAGGTGGGATTGGCACTGGGAGCCTCAGTGGGAATGGCACTGGGAATGGCACTGGGAATGGCACTGGGAATGGCATTGGGAGCACTGGGAATGGCACTGGGATGGCACTGGGAATGGCGCTGGGATGGCACTGGGAATGGCACTGGGAGCCTCAGTGGGAATGGCACTGGGAATGGCACTGGGAATGATACTGGGAATGGCACTGGGAATGGCACTGGAATGGCACTGGAATGGCACTGGAATGGCACTGGGAATGGCATTGGGAGCACTGGGAATGGCACTGGGATGGCACTGGGAATGGCGCTGGGATGGCACTGGGAATGGCACTGGGAATGGCACTGGGATGGCACTGGGAGCACTGGGAATGGCACTGGGAGCCTCAATGGGAATGCCACTGGGATGGCACTGGGAATGGCACTGGAATGGCACTGGGAATGGCACTGGAATGGCACTGGAATGGCACTGGGAATGGCACTGGGAATGGCACTGGGAGCACTGGGAATGGCACTGGGATGGCACTGGGAATGGCACTGGGAATGGCACTGGGATGGCACTGGGAGCACTGGGATGGCAATGGTATGGCACTGGGATGGCACTGGGATGGCACTGGAATGGCACTGGGATGGCACTGGGAGTGGCACTGGGAATAGCACTGGGATGGCACTGGGAGCACTGGGAATGGCACTGGGAGCACTGGGAATGGCACTGGAATGACACTGGGATGGCAATGGGATGGCACTGGGAATGGCACTGGGATGGCACTGGGAATGGCACTGGGATGGCACTGGGAATGGCACTGGGAATGGCACTGGGAATGGCACTGGGATGGCACTGGGAGCCTCAGGCAGGGCTGGGCCATTCCCCAGGGTTTGCAGAGGTGGGATCAGCCCCCCTCAAGGCTGCACAGGGGACAGGGGGATCCCAGCCCCTCTGTCCTTTCTTGGTGGCCCGAGTGGCTTCAGCCCCCGAAGCTTCACAAAGACTTTGTCCCTGAAGCTTCACAAAGGCTCCCAGGGCTCTGCTCTCTGCTCCCTTTCCGTGCCTGGGCTGCCTCTGGAGAAAGGGGAACACCCAAGGAACCGCAGGCAGAAGAAAACTTGCAGAGAGGAGGACGAGAAATGACATTTCTTGGACGGTGCTGAGAACCTTTGCAGGTTTCTTGCTCAGATCCTGCTCTGGACCTTCCTCAGAGCACGGCCAGGGCTGGGGGAGCTCAGTGCTGACAAATCCAGAGGGTTCACAGGGAGAGGGAGATGGAGGGGGAAAAACTTCGTGTGAGATCAGCGGATGGAAACCCAGCCACTTGACCTTCTTTGAACTTATTTCAAACCCATCAGGCATGGAGAAAATTGAGGCTATAACTCAGGTTGCTCCTGTTGGTCACATTACCAATTCCATTACCCTGGGCTGTTTGTCTTAATTGAGCTGCAGCCTGCCCTATGACTAATTGCCAGGTCACACTGGCCCTAAATTAAAGAACACGGTTGTTTTTGGATTTTTTTTTTTTTTTACTTTTAACAACTTTAAAGTCCAGTTATTGTCACATTTCTTCCAAAAGTCTGTGGGTTTTTTCCAGGCAGGCTAAATGGTGTGCTGAGTTCAAACCAAGCCACATTTTTCTTCTTGGGATGGTTATTTATATTCCAGCAGTGGCTACACAGAAAACGGCCCTGGAGGTTACTCTGAGCACTGCGAGTTCATTACAGCAACAGAAAAAAAAAAAAAAAAAAAAAAAAAAGGTGAGGAAACGGCTTCGTGCTCAAAACATCTCCTTCCTTCTCCCTCTTGTCCCACACCATCACCTGGGGTGAGGTTTGGCTCCTCTGGCTCCTCCCTGTGAGCCTCAGCAGCGCTCTGGGGGCTGGGGCTGCTGCTCAGAGCTGCCCTGCTCTGAAATCCCCCCCGGACCCTACAGGGATTTGGGGTAAAGCCCAGGTACAGGATTAAATCCTTTCCTGACCCCACAGCCCAGCTCTGGAGTTTGGGGTTAAGCCAGGAGGGAAATCCCCTGTGACCCCACAGCCCAGCTCTGGGGTTTGGGGTAAAGCCCAGGTACAGGATTAAATCCTCTCCTGACCCTACAGCCCAGCTCTGGGGTTTGGGGTAAAGCCCAGGTACAGGATTAAATCCTTTCTTGACCCTACAGCCCAGCTCTGGGGTTTGGGACCAAGCCCAGGTACAGGATGAAATCCTCTCCTGACCCTACAGCCAGGCTCTGGGGTTTGGGGTAAAGGCCAGGTACAGGATGAAATCCTTTCTTGACCCTACAGCCCAGCTCTGGGGTTTGGGACCAAGGCCAGGTACAATCCCCATCAGGGGATGCTGCTGGGTGTCCAGAATATCCCAGAGCAGGGTTTGTGGGGCTGGGACAGGGCTCCCCTCCCTGCCCCGGGGCAGATGGAGAATGTGGCACAGGGAGCAAACTCCTGCTGTGCTTCCCTTGTGTCCCCCAGCAGCATTCCCAGAGAAAAACCAGCCAAATAAATGGAATAAAAGGCAAACAGATCAATGGGTTTGTGCAGGTCCTGCATGGACCTCATGGGAATCACTGAACTCCCTCTGCTCCTGGTCCTTCCCTTGTGTCCCCCAGCAGCATTCCCAGAGAAAAGCAAAAATTAAAAAGTGAAATAAAAGGCAAACAGATTAATGGGTTTGTGCAGGTCCTGCACCCTCCTCCCCTGGGAATCACTGAGCTCCCTCTGCTCCTGGCCTGTAGAATGAGGCTCAGCCCCTGCCCTGCCGTGTCACAGGGAGGGTGAGTTAATATTCCTGAGGAGAGGTAATATTCCAGGGCAGGGAATGGCTCTCTCGGCTCTGCCTAATGAACATCTGTCATTGCCAGCGCTGGGGAAGGGAAGAGCAATACCCAAATGTGAGGAGCTGCACACACCCAGACACTCCAGAGCTATTTACCCACTCACACAAACCAAATTAGCACCTGCTGGGGGCAGCCATTCACACAAACTCATTTATTTTTGGGGTTTTTTTCTCCATCAAGGAACGCGCTTCAGAGATAGAGGCAGCCTCGCTTTCACGATTAGGCAATTAACGGGGCCATTAGGAGCGAGTTAGGCTCATCAAAGCAGAATGAAGCACCCAGAAATTTGGGATTGGATGTCCCAGGCTCAGAGCAGGGCACGGTTTTACATTCCTGATGCTCCCTGGATGTGACCAAGAACTGCCCCTCTCCAAATTTCTGGGGGAAAAATCAGCCCTGGCACCAGAGCAGCAGCCTCAGCGGTGCTGCTGAACCTGCTCCCAGTGCTGAACGCACTCAGAATATTCGATTTAAAGGGCAAAAAATCCAAATTCCAACACTCCACAGTGCCGGTATCATGCCAAGGAAATTTCCTGAAGGTTGGTGAGGCCCCAAAGTCACCAGCTCCTGATGATACCCAGGTTTGGTGTGCTGTGACAGAACTGGAAATATCTGAAATTTTCTGCCCTCTGAAGAGCCCTGATCCCTAATTTCTAATTACAGCAGCCGGGATACAAACTGTGCTGGGAAAAGCCTTTTACAGAGCGAGGCTGATTCGTCCTGAGTATTTATTGATTCATATAATCCAAGCTTACAAGCTCCTGAGCACTGACTCCTTTTTATTTTATTTTATTTTATTTTATTTTATTTTATTTTATTTTATTTTTACAGCTTATTAGCATTCACCTGAAGGGCAGATGGGTGTTTTTTTTTTTTTAAAAAAAGAGCAGAATTCAGGCAAGCAGCTCACTGCACAAAAGCCACTTCACCCTTTGCTGTGCCCCTGCCCAGCGATTTTGGCTTCATCACAAAGCTTCAACAACTCCACTTTTTTTTGTCCATCCAGGAGCTCAGGGAAACGCTCAGGAACAAGAGCAAGAGCTTGTTGAAAAGGAAAACGAAGGAGCAAGAAAAAAATCCCCGGGCAGAAAAGAGGTGAAGGAATTCTCAGTAGAGGGGATGTGTCAAGGTGGCCACTGGGGCAGGTTGGATTTCTGGGGACGTGTCCCTTGAGATCAGTTTTACATCCCGGGGTTATTTTGCGGCCGGGAATTGTGCTGGAAAACCTTCTCCAAAGCCACAATGTCCTTCTGCTTCTCAGGCCCTTTGTGGCAGCAGCCAGTGGGAATGGTTTGTGTCTGGGGTGAGCCGTGGCCTCTGCTCCGGGTGCTTCAGGGATTGTTCTCCTGTTTGGACACACTTCAATGGACACTTGTTCTTTTCTTTTTTTTTTTTTCTCTTTTCTTTGTGTTCCATCCATAGGTCTTTTGTACGTTTTCTTTCTTGCCTTTTTTTTTTTTTTTTCCCCTTGGGTTGTATTTTTTTTTTTCTTTTCTTTTTTTGCTTTGGTTTGATTTGGTTTTGGTTTTTTTGGGGGTTTTTTGGTTTGGTTTGGTTTTGGCTTTTTGGGGTTTTGTTTTTTTGTTGTTTTTTTTTTTTTTTTTTTTTCCCAACACTGAGAGGGAGTTTTGGAGATACCAAGTCCATTCGTCCCCTGCTTTTTGAAACGTAGATATCGATTTTTGTTCCATTTCCTCCCTTTGCACCTGAAGTCAACTGGCCAGAGGAGAAAATGATGGCTCACGGAGGAGAAAGACGAGCTGGAAAGGAGAGGAGACTCCCCCAGGGCTGAGATTTGCCTCTCCCATCCCTTTTTTCGGTGCTGTGAGGGAGTGATTCTGACCAAAAAGCTGCTCCTGCCTCCCCCAGTGCACCCAGAGCACGGGGAATGTTATCCACAGATGCTCTGGATGGTGTTTATTCACTTTTTATCCAGCCCAGCTCCGAGTTTAATCTTCAATTCATCAGAAGGATATTCCTCCATTGGTGTGCAGCCGGTTTGCTGGTTTGGGGATTTTTCTCCCAATCAATTGATTTACTTGGAGCTGCTGTCCTAAAGGCTAATGAGGCAGTGCAGACATTTATGGATGATATTTCCCCAACCCTGATGGGACTCTTTTAATGCCTAATTAACTCTGTATCAAAGCATCCCCATCCTCCTGAAATCTGAGCCACCAGGAATCCACTTCTTGTTGATTTTTCACCCAGCACTGGTGAAAACTGAGTCTTGGCTTCCCTGGGAATGAAGCAAGAGCCCACCAGCACCACTGGCTCTGGGGCTGGGCCTCTGTGTGCAGAGATTTGGGGGTTTCCACGTAAAATCTCAAATGATTTGGTGAGGAGTCGAGGGGACGCGTGAAAAGTGGAATTTACTCGTGTGGCTGAGACATTTTTGTCCCTCCTTTGGGAAGGAGGATTGTTTCGGCGAGGCTGAGCCAACCATCAGCAGCTTTGGGGAGCAGGAAATTCCTCCAGGAATTTGGGGAGCAGGAAATTCCTGGAGGAATTTGGGGAGCAGGAAATTCCTCCAGGCCCACGACAAGAACAACATTTGTGGAAAAAGCTGGACGGCCTCGTGCTGGATGCCAAAGCAGCCATCTCCAGCACAATAATGGGAGCATCTCCACGAGGTTTGTTGGGAAACAGAAGCCACCCAGAAACGCCAGGGGAGCTCTCGTGGCTTTGGCTGCTCTGCTGGAATGTGGCTGCTTGGAGAGGGAGAGGGATTCAGAGGATCCTCAGCACAGAGAGAGGCCTCAGGGCTTTGAAGTTGATACTGTAATTAAAGCCATATTTATATAAAAGTAAACATTGGGGATGAGAACTCGGCGCTTCCTCCTTCCCTGCTGCTGCTGGGTGAAGATGGTGGGTTTGCTCTTTGTTCCTCAGCTTGGCCTTTTCCAGACGGTTTCCAGCAGCTCAGGGTGAGGGGACATCACTGATGTCCTCGGCAGGAGCTGCTGCTGAGGGTCTGCAGCATCACTCCTGCCAAATTCCAGCCTTGGGACAGCTCCTGAGAGGCCGGGATTGGGATATTTGCCTGAAAGGCAGCTCAGGAGGCGGTTTGCTGCTGCAAGCTGTGGTGTAAAATGCTCCAGGGACAGAATTGGGAATGGATTCACCCCCAAAGCTTTTGCTGAAGAGGGAGAGGGAGAGGGAGAGGAGTTGGGGTCGCACAGATCTCAGTCCCATATTCCAGCAGCTCCTGCCCCTGGCTCTGTTCAGCACCACAGTCAGATTTTCTGCCCCTCAGTCTCTGGAAATCAGGGAATCTCCTCTTGCCTAAGGCTGGAATTCCCAGCTGGAATTCTGTTTGAACCCCTCCAGGTGTCCGTGCTCCTCTCCGGGTGCCTCAGAGGAGTTTCCTCTCCTGCTCAGCAGAGTGCAGCCACTGAAGCTCCATTTGCTGGATTTCACCTCCAAGGGCCTCCGTTTTCCAGGTCAGCTCAGCTCTCTGTCACATCAGAGACAGAAGCACTTAGAGAAGGAGTTTGATTCTCCTCAGGAGAGAAAGAGGAGAAAACCTCTGAGTCTCCCTCCAAAATAATTTCCCTGGAAGTGGAGAGGGCACAGCACTGATGGACCAGCGTGCAGAGGGACTGGGGTGTCATAATTATTGGATATA
This sequence comes from Sylvia atricapilla, assembly GCF_009819655.1. Taxonomy (NCBI): domain Eukaryota; kingdom Metazoa; phylum Chordata; class Aves; order Passeriformes; family Sylviidae; genus Sylvia; species Sylvia atricapilla. The sequence continues at coordinate 5,740,587 of NC_089162.1, forward strand.
TTACACATATAAATACAATTTCCCAGGAGTTCTGTGGATGTACAACCGGCCTAAATCCTCTCAGAGTCTCTCTAAGAACCTGCAGGAGCTTCTTTTTCTGGGCTATTTTTTATCGAGTGAGTTTGGGGAAAAGATTTTTTCTTGCCTGTTGATGTGACCTTCAGGAGGAGAGAGGGAGTGGAAGGCTGGAGCACAGGCTGAAATGTCTCATTTCATGAGAGACACAAGGAAAGTTGGATTGATTGATGTATAATTCCCTAAGGGGAGAGAATTTTATTAGAGGAAATGACTGCCAAAAAAAATCTTGAAATAATTAATATCTGCACTTCCAGTTTTTAAGTGCAGTGAGAGAGAGAAAATGAGGAGAATTTATAATCCAGAGCACCAGGGCTGAATCCAGGGGCTGCGTGTTCTACCCAAGGTATTGAACAAGCTGATGGAGGAGCAGATATTTCACAGTTCCAATTAGCACAGATTACTTTATGACTTTCTCCCAGACAGTAATTATTTTGGTGATGAGGAAACCTTGCAGATTTTTTTTTTTTTTTTTTTTAATTTTCCCTGTGCATATGGGATGGAGTGCAACAATGAACTGCGGTGACAGAAAGTCAGATCCCCTCAGAGCCCGAGTGTCCCTGAAGCGATGGATGGCTCAGGAAAACGCTTGTGACATTTAACAGCCCGCAAGTGTCACCAACGCCTGCTCGGGGAAATTCAGCGTTTGTTAGCAAACAGAAAGGCAGCATTTTAACCCTCCTTTCGTCAGGGGGGTGTTTGGGCAGCAAGTGGAGCTGGGTGAGAATTTGGAAAAGGAACTGGCAGCAGTTGGAGGGTTGAAGGAATCTTTTTCCCAGGCAGTTGTGCCTGAGCTCAGGGTGCCTCATTTCAGTCCCTGAAATGGGGGATTTAAACTGGGGTGTTTAAATGGGACTGTGGGTCCTGAAATGGGAATTTAAACTGGGACTGTGGTAGTTTCAGGGTCCTGTAATGGAAAATTTAAACTGGGACCGTGGTAGTTTCAGTCCCCGAAACGGGAATTTAAACTGGGATTGTGGGTCCTGTAATGGGAATTTAAACTGGGGCCGTGGTAGTTTCTTTCAGTCTCTGAAATGGGGAATTTAAACTGAGATTGTGGTAGTTTCTTTTAGTCCCTGAAATGGGGAATTTAAACTGGGATTGTGGTAGTTTCAGGGTCCTGTAATGGAAAATTTAAACTGGGACTGCTTCAGGGTCCTGTGATGGGAATTTAAACTGGGGTTGTTGTAGTTTCAGCCCCTGAAATGGGAATTTAAACTGGGACCGTAGTAGTTTCTTTCAGTCCCTGAAACAGGGAATTTAAACTGAGACTTTGGTCGTTTCAGGGTCCTGTGATGGGAATTTAAACTGGGACTGTGGGTCCTGTAGTGGGAATTTAAACTGGGACTGTTTCAGGGTGCTGTAACAGGAATTTAAACTGGGGCTATTGTAGTTTCAGGGTCCTGAAATGGGAATTTAAACTGGGACCCTGGGTCCTATAATGGGAATTTAAACTGGGACTGTGATATTTTCAGGGTCCTGAAATGGGAATTCATCCCGTGATAAGGGCAGGAATGTTCTGGGCTCCAGGGCTGCCCCTTGCCCTGGAAATCCCGGCTCTTTGGCCGGGCAGCTGCAGGTTTGGCAGCCCAAATCTGCTCCAACCACCCTCGGGGGAGGAGGATGCTGTGGCCCAGCTCAGTGAGGAGGGGATGAAGGGCTGAGCTGCCCCGGGCTGGAGCTCAGTGAACCCACCTCATGGTGCTTTTCCCCCTCAGAGCTGCTGCCTGCAGAGCAGAAAGCCCCACAGCAGCAGCAGCCACATGCACAGACCCAGCCTCGGTTTAAAAGCAGCTTTGGGGAATGTTTGCTGGCTTTTTCCCCCTCCCCTGACTTTTCTGAAGTGGAGGAGTTTGGCTCTGTGCTGCTGTGGCCAGGGCAAAACTCAGTTGTCTTTGTGCCTGTGATCTCTTTTGTAAAGGGGAAAGCTACAGGGGAAAACTGGAATAAATCACAGCCAAACAGTGCGTTTTTTCCTTTATTTGAATGATTTCCAATTTTATTTTTTTTTCTCCCGTTGAAATTCGGACCGAAAGTTTTTATTTCAGCAAAATCCTGTTTTATTGAGGAGAGTGGCTGAGAAAAGACAAGACTCGATGGAATAAGAGGCACTTGAGGAGCTGCAGAGAAACCACTCTCCCCTGCCCTATTTCCCATGCTCAGGCAGAGCTGAGGTTTTATTTTGCTCTGGTACCAACCCATGAAGTGTGATTAGGCAGCCTGGCTTCTGAGCCGCTCCCCAGCAGATGTGCCCATTGTAAAAATCGCATTTCTGTCCTTCACTGCCTGCTTTTTGTTCCCTTCCAGGCCTCTCCTCTGCCCAGCAGCCCAAAGCAAACACTGCTGGAGCTCTGCAAACACCGGGGCAGGGTTGAGCAGCCTTTTTTGGGGTACAGAAAAGGAGATTTTATCTGCTCCTCTGGCCCCTGGGCTGTTAGTTCCATTCTTCCCCAATAAATAGGAATCCCCCGAGCAGAGGTGGGTGATAAAGGTCCCTCAAACCCTTTGTGCTCCTTATCAGCCCCTGCCCAGGGACTCTTCTTGGCTCTCAGTGGCAGGACTTGCCCCTGTGCGGAAGACGTTCCTTTTCTTTGCCCCCCGGCTTTGTTTTGCACAAATAGGCAATAAGAAAACCAGCTCAAACACTGAGAACTGTGTGTTTCTGTAGGAAAAAATGAGCGTGGCTCCACTGATTTCACCCTTTGATAATTTACATTGTTTTGTTTTGGTTTGGTTAGGTTTGGTTTGGTTTGGTTTTAATCCCTGAGCACAAGGAGGGGAAATTGCCATTTCTGGGGCAGACACTCCAGCCAACACCATGTCACTGTTTCATCTATAAATGGGGGAAATGCTGAATTTGGGGATGTTTTTAATGCTCCTGAAACTCTCTCACTTGGCAGGAGCACCGAGGGTTAAAAGGGAAGGAGTCACTGTGGATTGGGCTGCAAAACACCCAAAAACCTGGGTCAGTGTTGATCTCTATAATAACAATTAGCCCCAATTCCCAGTTTTATCCCTCTCCTGCCTCTGACACCCATCAGAGCAGCTGAATTACCCACCAGGCTCTGGAAATATCACTGGAAACCCCTCTCTAGGCACTGCCCTTTGCTGTTTTCCCTCTGCCCCTCGTTTTAGGGGACAAACCAGGTGGCAGAGGGAGAGCAGGAGCTGCTCCATGGCTTTTTGGTGTGCTGAGCCGCTCTAATTTTAGCTCTCTGCCTTATAATTAAGGCTTTGAGCTGGTTTTTCTCTGCCTCCCCTCTCCGTGGTCGTGTTTACCAGGAGGAAAATAAATAGGAGCTTCCCCCAAGGCCAAGTCTCAAATTGTACCCTCAGAAAATGCTGGGTTTAAATTGCCTGTGGTCCTGAAGCTCTTCCCAAGGCCCTGCCTTGATCCCAGTTTAAGAGCAGCACTATAAATAAGTACAAGCAATGGTAAATCTCCGAGTAATGTGGTTCTATTATGTAGCACAAGCTCCAAAAAAACCAGCACAAAGATGCTTTGCAACCCAGAAATTCAAACTGCTGTGTCAAGCACGCTAAAGCTGAAGCATGGAAGAGGTAAAGCCAAATATATCCTAAAGCCTTACATTTAATCCAGCCCACTCTGTGCCACCAGGAATCATTTAGTGCTGTAAATCACCACGAGAGATGATTAATTGCCTGGCATTAGCACCACGTTCTCTGGTGAAATTATCACTCCAGCCATGGCATCAAAACATATTTCACCTCCTCTCCCCGGGATGAAAACAGGAGCACGTTCCTGGGTGTTAATCAAGCCCTCCATTAATCAGGGTAAGACACTGTAATTGTGATTACAGTTAGAAATCAATTAATGCTCACCTTAAAATAAAGCAGCTCTCTCAGCTGCAGCAGGTGCCCACTCTGGGACTTTGAAGCCCTTTTTTGGTCTCCACAGCACCTCAAGCCCTGCCTGGCTTTGCTATCAACCGGACTCATTTGTTGTCTTTTCATTTCCTCCCTTCAGCAGGTTCTGGTGCTGCCTCCAGAGCAAACAATTCTGCAGGTCAGGCCCATCAAAATTCCTCCAGGGCAGGGAGCTTTGGCTGCTGGGGCCCTTGGAGTGAGATGTTCAACGAGGGCTTTTGTCTCTCCTGATCCCTGGAACTAATGCCGTTTTTGGCATCCTGCTCTGGCCAGCCCGGCCCTCCCTGCAGCCTCAACAAAATCCTGATTTTCCAGGCTCAGCCTTCAGCTGGGTCCCTCAGCTCAATGTAAACGTTTGCAGGGCACAGGAGAGGGACTGGCCCCTGGCTGGGCTGTCACACAGCCTCCAGTGGATGTTTATTCCCTTTATCCACCCAGACTCCTCAGAGATTCCCTCTCCAGGGTCACAATTCCTGGGGCTGTGCCCAGCTCCCTTCAGGCTCCTGACAGATCCAGAATGGGGCAGTTCCCCCTCTGGGATGGGACTTTCAGGACTTCTCCAGGTTTTTTTGGGAGGAGGAATGAGTGGCTGAAGAGCTGAGAGGGCTCAGGAGAGAGGAGGGAGCTGATGGTCAGAGGATGTGACCCCGGGTCTGTGGCTGGGAGGAACTTTCTGCTTAGAACAAACTGGCCCAGAGAGCAGAGAAATCTCTGCTTTGGGGCTTGCCAGCCTTGCCCACGAATCCTTTAGGGAGTAAAGGTTATCCTGGTTCCCCTGGGCTGCTCACCCTTCCTGTCACTGCCCTGTGCCAGTGGGGTTGTGCCAGGCTGCACAGAGCAGAAAACCCAGACCAAAGGTAGAACAAAAAACCAGAGTCTGGGACTGTTTGTTCAGCATGAAATTATTTTCTGGTGCTCCTCCTTTCCAATTAAACTCTCAGAAGCGAATCCAGATTCATTTTCAGATCTAGATCTGATGAGGAAACTCTGCTTTTCTTCCCTTCTCCAGCAGCTCTCCTTTCAAATATCGCCCGCCTTGGTTCTGGCCGCTGCTGCTGGAGAATTCCCCGAAGGAAAACTCCTCCTCACGGCCTCTGGGAAGAGCTCTGGAGCAGGAATTGCCGTCCCACGACACCTCGTGTCCCCTGCCAAGGAGGCAGATGGAGGTGGGCTCTAATCAGGTCACTGCAGGAGAAGGAACCGAGAGACTGGGAGGAGGCAGGAGCTGGGAAAGGCAATCGCCGCTATTTTTGATTCCTGAAGAGGAGGGATTAATTTAGATCGGCTGCTGTACACAAGGAAAGAGAAGGGGGGAAGGAAAAAAAAAACAAAAAACCAACCAAAAATCTGTTTGAAAACAAAGGGGCCCAGTGCTGACTGTTCCGCTGGGTTTGGTCATTAACTGAGCTGATGAAAAGGGGAACAAACGGCTCCTGCCTCATTACCCAGCGCAGGCTGTCCCACAGAGCTCCGGACACGGGGCTTTGTTCCCAGCAGAAAGGGCAGGCACGGATTCCCTGGATTCAGGGAGAAACGGGGGGCTCACGTGGCTCATCAGGGGACACAGGAGCCTTGCCTCAAGTTTGCCTGCTTTATTTCACTGTTTGCGTTTGTTCTCGCGCTGTTTCAAGAAAACGATGCGTATATTTAGTTATTATCTATTTATTTACGTATTTTTACCTCTGTGAGGAGAAAGATGATTGATGGTTCACCAACAAGGCTGAAAAGGTGGCTGCCCATCTTGGCCTGCTTGTAAAATTGTATATATGAAGTCAGAAAAAATAAAATAAAGCTTTCCTGCTTGACCTTCTGCTGCCTGCCTCGTCCTTTTGTGTCCCCAACAGTGACACAGGAGTGACACCGCTGGCAAAAGCCAACGGAGCGTTGTGACCTCAGCCCAAATGGGGAAATGTCCCCAGGTTCACAAACTGGAAGCCAAGTGGGATGATTTCTGTTCGATTCTGTCACCCTTCACCAGGGAATTTGGGAAGCAAACCCTCTCCTGAAGAGCAAACCATGGAAAATGGTTCCAACCAGGCTCATGTGAAATGGTGAATGAGGTGTAAAATAGGAGAGGGGGAAAATCCTCTGCTCTGAGCTCCCCGGGTAAATATTAGAACCTGGAAACATTGGTGGGAGAGCGAAGGAAGACGCTACAAAGAACTGTGCAGCTGAAAGAATTACAGAAATTCGGGTGTCACATTTTCAAGCTTGAATTTAGAGCCATCCCTCTCTTTGCGGTTGAGAAGGGCTTGAAGCATCAGGAGGCAACGGTGCAAACCCTTGGATCTTCTCCTCATTTTCTTGTCCATTTTTGCCCACAGATTTCTCCAAATTAGCAGATTTTAGCTTTTCTGACAGTGGCCAAGGGAGCAGTCAGCTGAGATTGTGAACGAATGGAAACTGCTCAAAACAGGCGCTGAAATACAGAATGAGAGTGAGTTTGGGTCTATTCACAGGCCAATTCCAGAAGTCGTTAGCCCACTCCTACCCCTCCGTTCACCAGGGAAAAGTTGATTTCTTTAGTGCCACAGGAATCCTGACACAAACACGGCAAATGAAGCGAAAACCTCACTGAAAATAAAGTGAAAACCTCACGTAAATGAAGTGAAAACCTCACGAAAATTAAGTGAAAGCCTCATTTAAGGCCTCCATTCCTTTGCCTCACCTTTTTGCTGTCGGAGCAGAGAGAAGGAAGGATTGATAACACCGAGAGGCATCGAACCAACCTTTCCCCTGCTGGATTGAAGTTGAGCTCAGGCTCCGACCAAAGGCTCTGCAAATCAATTTGGGCTGACGAGCCCGGCTCTGAGTGTGGCACCAGGGTGATGTCTCAGCGTTGAGAAAAACTCTCCGGTGTTTCTGACCTTGGGAGGACTCAGAGAATGAGCAAAACAGAGGGGGAAAAAAAAATCATTGATTAGTGAGCACCAGAGTTGGAGAATAATCAGCTCCCTACAGCTGCTGGGTGGCTTTGGCTGGGATGTCCCCAATTCTAAGATTTTTGGAGGAAAAAAAAGTTGAATTTCCAGCACGATTCCCATCCTTCCTGTGAGAAGGAATTTCTCTGGAGCGCCCAGACTCAGGGATTTTCCTGCCTGGGAAAACGCTGTTTGGTGCTGATGTAAAATGGCCACAAATAAACCCATTTATTGGGTTTGATCCCTGACACCTTTTGGGTGCTTTCCAAGACGGATTCTGGCTGACAGCAGCAGCCCCTCATCCCTGATTTTGGAGCCGAGGTGTGTTCCAGCCCTCTGGTGCTGACAAATCGCTGCTTATTGGGATCACCGTGATGGGATAAGGACAGCCTTGAGGGAACTTCAAACTCTCATTACTTTTTAATGGGAGGAACTTTAATAGAAAGGCTGAAACTGCTGCTGCTCTTTGTGGTGCCTCAGCATTTTCTGGAGCCGTAAATTCTCCCCTCGCCGCTCAGTTATTACTGATGTATCAATTCTTTCTACTTCTCTGAGCACTTCAATTGAGATAAAATAAGGTTTGGGCTTTATGTATTTTTTTTTAATGTGATGAAATCCAGCTTCAAGTTGTGGAGAAACAGTGCTTGGCATGGAGTGCTTTAGATAAAGGCCTCGATAAATGAGAGCAGCGAGAGGGGAAATGTGGGATCGTAAATGTGGGAGGGGGAAATTCCCAGTTTGTGCCTTCCTCCCTTCATTTCAAATCGCCCCCTTTTCCCCTGTTCATTCTGCCTGCTTGAGTTCAGTCTGTATTTTATCCAGTTTATTCCCTTTTCTCAGCCGAGCACAAAGATCTTCCTACATCCCCTGTCCCCCTTGCAACAGAGGGGTGAAAAGCCAGGTGATTTTAGGAAAAACCAGCTGAAAATCTCACCTTTTATACACGGGAAGAGATGAAACAAACTCAGATTTGGTTTCTTGGTGGGTTTTTTTTTTTTAATGCAAGCGGATGTTTGAGTTCCAAGTGCTGAAGGAGCACAGGAAAACAGAGGAGTGTGGGTGGATTTGGATGAACATTCCTGGAAAGGGAACTGGACTGAAAACCCCAAAGGCTCCTTCCAATTCCCCTGCAGAGTGTGCAGACACAACCTCACTGAGGCTGACGTGATGCTGAGCCTAAATTAACCCATAAACCCTCCCAAAATAATATTTTTTTTTTTTTAATGGCCAGGCAGAGATGCAGGAGATGTGGAAATGTTTGTGGGTGTTTTCAGGGAATCTCTTGTGGGAGGGAGAACACTCAGGAGAAAGTTCTTGCAGTGAGGCATTTTCTGGTTTGGTGTTTTTATTGTTGCATAAAATGATGTCTGTCCTTAGGAGAAGCTCCGAGCTGATGAAAAGATTTTTCTTTTAAAATACAAAATTATATAAAATAGATAAAAATAGAATTTAATATAGAAATATATTGATACAAGTATTTATAAAAATATAAATATATATTATGTATAAATGAGTATATAAAATAAATATATAAATATAGAAACTATATAAAAATAGATCTATAAAAATATATAAAATATAAATATAAATATATTATATATAAATAAATAAATTATTATAGAAACTGTTTATATATAAACCGTTATAGAATCTGTTTTTATATAAACAGATAAATATAAAGATATTTTTATTTAAATATATCTATAACAATATTACCACATACAAAAATGCATAGTACAGGTGTATATTAATATAAAATATACTGATATATATAATTATAAAATATTTATGAATTTTATATGTGAGTATAAAATGCAAGTAGATAAAATCTAAATCTAAATCTAAATCTAAATCTAGATCTATGTAGATGTAGTTGTGGACTCTATTGTCCCAGGCTCATTAGAGGAATTACAGTTCCCATAATTGCCAGCTGCCTTGTCCCATTGTCCCCGTGCCCGCCCTGGCACTGAGGGGAGACGCATTCTTTTATTGTTCCTGATCATTTGAGGGTTTTAATCAAGCAGGAGCTGCCACAAAACCCTCCCGGCGAGCCCTAATGGGTTTAATAACGGCGGGTACAAAGCTTTTCCTTTGGAGGAGGTCAGGGCAGCCTCCATCCCTGAGCCCGAGGGGAGGCACAGCAGCTCTGGGGACACTGGGGACAAAACGGGGCCACTCTGGGGCTCCTCACCCAGGCAGAAAATCCTCCTCACTAAAGGCACCGATGTGTTCTGGCACTGGGAGAGTTTCTCCCCGCCAGGACCCAAGGGCTGCGAGGAGCTGGTTCATAAAAGCCACAGCCAAGACCACGGCTGGGACCTGGGCGGGCTGAAAAATGAGAAATCAGAATTCAAAAAGTGCTTTAGACCAAGCTGAAATAATTTGTTTTCTCACAAAATGGTTTTTCCCCATTTGTTTAGGCGTTCCTGAATACTCCATTTTGTCCCACACCAACGAATCTTGGGCTCTATCCAAATCTTGGGATCTCTCCAAATTCTGGGATCTCTCCAAATCTTGGGATCTATCAGCACCTCCACCAGTGAGGATTTATTTTTAAGGCTGGCTGTGATTTTTCTTTCCCCAATAAATTCAGTTGGTTCTTAGAATTTTTTTGCTTGTTTGTTTCTTTTCCTGTAAAGAATTTCGTGTCTTTTTGATTAAAAAAGGAAGAGTTTGGTCGGGGAAGTCATTTAAATCTTTTCTTTCCCAGCCCTCCTGGTGCTCCTAAATCTGATTTTAAGTGTCTTCAGTTGGGATCACACAGGATCATTTGTCCGTGTGTGAGAATGCCAGTTGCTTCCAGGACTCTGTGGAGCAGCTAAATAAATTAAAAAGTGAGGAGAAAACCCCAGGAAAGATAGAAACAGACGGATTTCACAGGAAAATGTCGAGTATCCAGACGAGGAGCAGCACGGCAGCAGTTTGCAGGGAGCCTTCTGGGCAGGCATTTGTGGATTGCTGGGGAAGGACATCCAAATGTCAATTAACACAGGCAAAGGCATCGATATCAGTGCAGCCGGAGGGTCCCAGCCCTCCCCGGCTGCCTCTAGGAGCAGGAATCCCCTTCCCTTCCCTTCCCTTCCCTTCCCTTCCCTTCCCTTCCCTTCCCTTCCCTTCCCTTCCCTTCCCTTCCCTTCCCTTCCCTTCCCTTCCCTTCCCTTCCCTTCCCTTCCCTTCCCTTCCCTTCCCTTCCCTTCCTTCCCTTCCCTTCCCTTCCCTTCCCTTCCCTTCCCTTCCCTTCCCTTCCCTTCCCTTCCCTTCCCTTCCCTTCCCTTCCCTTCCCTTCCCTTCCCTTCCCTTCCCTTCCCTTCCCTTCCCTTCCCTTCCCTTCCCTTCCCTTCCCTTCCCTTCCCTTCCCTTCCCTTCCCTTCCCTTCCCTTCCCTTCCCTCTCACATTCCAGGCTCCACATCCCATTTGTTGGACCAGCAGGAAAGAAAACCCGTCAGGATTTCAAGGACAGGGCTTGGAGCAAGTTGGGATAGTGGGAATGGAGATGGGAATGGGAACGGGAATGGGAATAGAATGGGATGGGTTGGGATGGGGATGGAAATGGGAATGGAATGGGATGGGATTTGGGATCCCTTCCAACCCAAACCATCCCAGATCCCATGATTCCCACACGTGCCCAGAAATACCCCCCATATCTGGGAAAGGTGGAGGTGCAAGCCCCCGGCAGACAGACCCAGCAGCAGCCCAGCAGCCCCTGCCCCACCCCTGAGGGTGGAATAAATCCAAGATTTAACAACCCAGGGATGGCAGCTCAGCAAATTCTGGCTGCTCCGAAGGCACCGTGACCCTGGGAGCAGCAGCCCTGGCACGGGGCCAGGCCTGCACTTAGTGGGATGGTTCTGGAAAAAACCATCTGAATGACACTGTTCCTATGAATATCTATTCTTTCCCTGTCCCCCAGCAGGCTAAATCCAACTTTGCTCCAGCCGTGCCAGCCCAGGCTTGTATTTTCAGTTTCCAGCCGAGTTTTGGGATCGTTTATTAAGCCAGAAACAATTAAATCAAGTCCTAGTGTAGCTGTTAATTATAAGGAAATAGGGACTTATCTCAATAATCCTACTGTCGTGTTCTGCTTTTCTTTTTGAACTGAGTTTTTTAATCAGATTGAAATAGGAAATCGAGATGCTTGGAAGAATCTCAGCATCCAGATTTCCAAGCCTGGTGCCTCTTTCCCTTTAAGCCTTAACCCAGAAGCTTTATTTTTAAAATCGCTCTGGCTCTGTGGTGTCTCCTCAGAGCTTCTGTTCCATTTGGCAACCTCAGCAGCTCATTAGGGCTTCTTGCTTTTATTTTGACTCGGGTAATGAGGGCTGTAAAGAATCGCGGCTCTCTGTTGGTATTGAGGAAAAGCAGAGTGCAAAGGGCAGAGCTGATAAATCCCACCCCGTGAAAGGGGCTGAGGGAGAAGCAGGAGAACATCTCCAGCAGGATTTAGCTCTAAGCTCCCTCGGCTTTGCAGGAGATGGTTTGTCAGGGGGATAAAATCGGGGTTTGTCAGGGGGATAAATTCGGGGTTTGTCAGGGGGATAAAATCGGGGTTCGTCAGGGGGATAAAATCGGGGGTTGTCAGGGGATAAATCAGCCCCTCAGGGGCTGCCCCTCCATTCTCAGCAGGTTTTGGTGCTCTCAGGGAAAGCACGTCCCCATTGCCCAGGCTGGCTGGGAGCAGCAGGTGGCTGAGCTCTGTCCCAGACGGAGCAGATGGCTCAGCCCTCGCTGCTCCTCAGGCTTCCACCTTGACTCAGGGCTTTGCTTTTTCCAGGGTGAATCAGGGACAGGGAGGGAATCCCTCCCCTGCTGCCTTTCCAGCCCTGCTGTCCCTGCACTCCCCACCTCTCCCCAGGGCAGGAGCTCTCCTGCCTCACCTGCATCTCTCCCCGTTGCCATGGCAGAAGCCCTCTGCTGTCACCTCCGCAGCCTCTGAGGGAGTGTGGCTGCTCCTCCTGCAGTCCCTGCACATAAATATTCCATGTCTGCAGCCAGGAGTCCACGGAGCACCGCTGTGCCCTGATGAGAGCTGGGTTTGCACCACCAAACCAGTGCTTGTAGGACTGAACCAGCCTTTATAGGACTGAACCAGGCTTTGTAGGACTGAACCAGCCTTTGTAGGACTGAACCAGGCTTTATAGGACTAAACCAGCCTTTGTAGGACTAAACCAGGGTTTGTAGGACTAAACCAGGGTTTGTAGGACTGAACTAGCCTTTATAGGACTAAACCAGGCTTTATAGGACTAAACCAGCCTTTATAGGACTAAACCAGCCTTTGTAGGACTAAACCAGCCTTTATAGGACTGAACCAGCCTTTGTAGGAGTGAACCAGGCTTTGCAGGACTAAACCAGGCTTTGCAGGCTCAGGGATGGTGCCAAGGCCTGCCTTTCCCCCTCTGACCCTGCAGTGAAACCCAGCCCACGTCGCTCTGTGCCCCTGGAAATTCATCATTTGCCATTCCCAGTGTCCTGAGGCTGGCTGGCTCCAGAGGGGTCTGACAGAGAGGAGGTTTAGGTTGGAAATCAGGAGAAAATCCTCCCCTGTGAGGCTGGGGAGGCCCTGGGATGGATTTCCCAGAGCAGCTGAGGCTGCCCAACCCTGGCACTGCCCAAGGCCAGGCTGGAAGGGTCAGTTCCTGCCCAGGCCATTCCCTGATTCTGGGAATGTCTGGAAAACCCTCCAAGCTGAGCTCAGAGCTCCATGAGAGGGCTGTGAGCTGGTTTGGGAGGCTGCTGCTGGATTTGGCTCCTGTCAGGAGAGCTTTGGCCCCAGCTCCTTGCACTTGTGATAACCCAGCCAAGGGCTCGGAGCATCCTCCTGCTGTTCCCATGGCAACGGGATGCCGCTGCTCCATCGTCCCGGGGAGCTGCTCTGGGGACACCAGGGCTGCTCTGGGGACACAGGCTCACCCCAGGAGCTGCTGGCCCCACCACAGGAGCCCCCACAGGGGTTTGGTGCTGCTGCTTCCCCAGGGAGAAGAGATCTGGGTTCTCTTTCCTGGGATGTGCCCCATGAAATTCCATTTTGTGCCACGTTTTGATGTGTGCCATCAGTGCAGAGCTGCCCCACCACCTCCAGCTCCAGGAATCCTGGAGTTTCAGCTCCTCTTCTGTTCCTATTCCATCGTTTTCGAGGCATTCAAACAGCCTGGGAGTTGAGCTGGTCACGATTCCTCTAAAAAAAGCCTTTCAACAGCCCTGACCTGGAAACGCGCTCGGGGAAAATCCCGTGGGCAATTCCAGAGGTTTTTCCTGGGCTTTCCACTCCCTTCCAGGAGAGGCAGGATGAAAGCAGAGGGAAGGCTGCTGGCTGCTCCTGGTTCATGGTGTTGGAGCATCAGCCCAGCCCTGGGCTGCCAGGAATTCAGGAGTTATTTTGGTCCCTCATCCAGCAATTCCTGGAGTGCTTTTCCTCCTGCAGAGAGGATTCTTCCTCTCTGCTTTAACTCCCTCACTGCTGGCATGAAATAAAAGCTCCAGGAGGCGAAGGGTGGCTCTGGAGAATTCTTTCTCCTCTCGTGGATTGATCCCAGCAGGCACAAGTCCCAAAGGTTTGGTAAAGCTGGTTTTTTTGTTTTTTTGGGTTTTTTTTTTTTTTTCAGGGTTTTTTTTGCGTTTTAAGGTGTTTTATAGGAAAAATGCCAATTTTGATGGGAAAAAGTGGTGAGGAGGAAGAAACAGGAGACACCCTGTGACACCCCACGTTGTGTTTTAGGGCACTCAGCTCAAATCTGGGATGGCTGGAACCTCCTGTTCCAGCTGGAAATGCTGGGAAAACAAAGTTATTGATTCATTGGTGGCGCTTTAATTGGAATGGATTAATTGCCAGAGATCTGACAGAGATCTTGGGATAAATCCCAGCCTGAGGATTCCTTTGTGTTCTCCAAGGAAAAACTGGGGGGGAAAGAGGCTCCAGAGCACTCCACATCTGTCCTGCACGGGGAGGATTCCCAGCTGTGGGAAATCATTCCATGGAAAACGCTCCATCCTTCCAGCAGGAATTGTGCTGACAGCCTGAACTGGAGCTGAATGATCCTTCCTGGCCTGAAAACCCCAGGAATTTACCCCAGCACAGGAAACAGGGACTTGCACTTGGCTCCATCCATCCAGCTGAGTTTCCCTTTTGGAATTACCCCCAGGAAAAACCGGGTCTGAGGCATTGTCCTTTCCTTCCCAGGGGTTTCTCTGGCACAGTTTGTGCCAGGGAGGGATTTTTCCACTGGCTCCACTCTCTCCTCTCCCCACCAGTTGATCTCATCTCTCAGCAGGATTTTTGTTGGTTTTTTTTTAAACCTTTGTTGGCAAAAAAATCCTAATTTTCCCTGCATTTTGTGTCATCTCTAAAGGCAGGGACGAGGCTGCTGTCCCAGAATTGTAATAACTTATCTCTCCTTGTTGCCTTTGTGTCAGGTGTTATTGTTAATCCTTATCAGGCTGTTGAGGGGAGGAAATTAAAAGGTCTGAAGGGACTGAAACTCAGGAAAAAAATTTGTGCTTTGGTCACGAGCAGAAGCAAAAAAAGAAAAAAAAAAAGAAAAAAGATCATGTATAAGAGAAGTGTATTTCAAACTGATTTCTTTTATTTTTGGAAATAAGCAGTACAGAGGGAAAAAAAAAAACCACCACAAACCAAACCAAAACAAAACCCAAAAATAAAAAGGAAACTCTCCCTTCATCCCCAAAAAAGGGTGGGAACCACAGCAAACCGCAACAGGGCAATTCAGCACAGCACGAAATTGCAGAGTTCAATACATTTAACTGCAAAGGAGTTATTTGAAGTTGCTGTGAATAAATAATGGATTTCAGTTTTCATCAACAACTCATTTTCCCTTCACAGAAAGCACCCAGAGCAAATGTTGCTCTGAAATTGTTTAATTACCAAGCCTTGAGCTGAGTTATTTGTTGGGAACTTTCTGTCTTTCAGCATCTTCCCCTCGTAGATTAAATCTCATTTTCCCACTCAAATGCTGGGCTGTGAATGGAATCAGCATTTTCTGTATTTAGAATGGAACTGGGTTTCTGCATTATTAAAAGAGGGATCAGATAGGAAAGGGGAAAAAAAGGGGGTTTTTCAGGAATCCTGGAGCTTTTCTGTTTCTTGTTTTCAGAAATGCCTTTCAGTGCAAGCACCAGGAGTGGGTCCAGTTGTTCTCCAGCTGCAAAAGGAAAAGGGATTTTGCTCCAGTCCCGTGTCCATGACCTTGTCCAGCTGCTCACAAAATGGGATTTATTCGACACCGTCCCAGGCTTTGACCTGAAAGGTTAATTTTAACCAAACTGGCCAATTTACCTTTAATGGGATTTATTGGTACCCAAAGAGGGATCAATGGGAATTCTCCATTTCTGGGCTTGTAAAACCAACACCGAAAGTAGAAATAAATAGCTCTGAGAGGTTGTGTTTTCCCCTCTGAAAATTGTGTTTTCCCCTCTGAAAATTGTGTTTTCCCCTCTGAAAATTGTGTTTTTCCTCTCTGAAAATTCTGTTTTCCTTCTGAAAATTGTGTTTTCCTCTCTGAAAATTGTGTTTTCCCCTCTGAAAAGTCATTTTTTCCCTCTGAAAAATTGTGTTTCCCTGTCTCCTCCCCTCTCTGTGCTGCTCCTGCCACTCTTCACACCTCCACTTGCATCATCCCCAAATCCCGTGGTAACAAACCTCCCCCAAACCCTGCTCCTAAACGTTTTTCTGCTGCCACCAATCCAGAGGAGCAGATTGGAGGGGTGGAAAAACCACCACATGGAGCAGCAAACCCGGGAGATAAGGGCCTGAAACAAGCCACCAGGTGTCAGATCATCCCTCACCTGCTGCCAGAGCAAACAGACCTTTAAAAAAAAATAATAACTAAATGGACAACGTGTCCTTTTAATCTTCTTTATCTTGTCTGCTCCGAGCTGGGAGATTCATAACTGGCTCTCCTCGGGCCTCGTAAATTGTTTCTATTATTCATGATTAAAGTCCGGAGCAGAAGGTTCTTGCATATATCAGCAGACACTTGTTAGAGACATCCTGATGTTATTAAGACATAGATTTCAGCCAAAGGTCGTTAGGAGAGCGTCCAAATGAAAACTGCACGTGGGAGGCGGAGGGGAAAATTAGGGCTGAGTGTAAAATAGGAGAGGGGAAGAATCGCTGGGGAGGAGGGCAGGACAAAACAGGGGACAGGGGGAGAGGTTTGGGGCAGAGGGACAGTTTTGGGGCAGGGGGACAGTTTTGGGGCAGGGGGACAGTTTTGGGGCAAGGGAAAAGAGGGAAAAGCTTCAGCACATCACTGTCCCCTCCTGGTAAAGATCACAGGGGGGACAGAGGAGAAATCAGGGCTGATTGAGGGTATTGAGAGACAAGAGGCAGATTCCCCATCTGGGAGCAGGTTCTCACATCTGGGAGCAGATTCCTACATCTGGGAGCAGATTCTCACACCTGGGATCAGATTCCTACATCTGGGAGCAGGTTCCAACATCTAGGTGCAGGTTCAAACACCTGGGAGCAGATTCCCACACCCGGGAGCAGATTCTCACATCTGGGAGCAGATTCTCACACTTAGGAGCAGATTCCCACATCTGGGAGCAGGTTCCCACATCTGGGAGCAGGCTCCTGCTTGCCCAGCCCCTCCTGTGTGTGTTTTGGGATGTATTTCTGTGTCCCTCCTGTCAGGCACTGTGTGGAATCTTTGACTGGCAAAGCGTGGTCTCAGAAATCACATCTCAAACCCCCGTAATTCCTGGTGCCTTCCCTGGGCCTGGGGTCAAACCTGGCCTCAAACAGTCCTGATTCCCTGTTATTCCCTGTTATTCCCTGTTATTCCCTGTGAGTGCCGTGGGAACAGCCCCTGGCCTGTCCCAGCTCCCTGGGGTGACTCCTGAGCCCCCCAAGTGCCCAGCCCCAGCCCCTCGTCCCTTTTGTGCCCGAGTAATGACATCTGACAGTGGGAACACTGAGCTCCGGGGAGCTGCTGCCCTGGAGGCTGAGCAGCGTTTTCCCACCTCTGCCACTGCCCAGGGACAATTCCCACACGGGGAATGTTCCCAGTGTTCACAGCAGCTTGGGGAAATGTGCTTTTTTAATGGCAGGCATGACCTTGAAGTGACCACCCCGATGTCACTTCTGCTCTCAGTGTGTCTTAGGTGTTTAATTAAGGAGCCCAGGAAGCCAAAAATAGATGGGTTAGGAGCAGAGCCCCAGCCCAGCTTCTGCCTTCAGCAGGAGGAGAAGTGCTCCCAGTGAGCTGGGCTCTCAAACAGCACTTTGGAACTGAAATTAAAAACAAAAAGAACAACAACCACCACCAAAAAAACCAAAACAAAACAAAACAAAAAAACCCCAAAAAACCCAAAAACAAAACCAAAAACAAATAAAACAAAACAAAACAAAAAAACCCCCACAAACCCCCCCAAAAAACCCACAGAAAAAAAGCCAAAAAAAACACAAAAAAAAAAAAAAAAAAAAAAAAAAAAAAAAAAAAAAAAAACCACCAAACAACAACAAGAACAAAAAAAACAAGACAGGAAAGGATTTCCATTCCCTATTAAAAAAGGAACATCATCTTCTTTTCTGGACCTTCTCCCTTCACCGAAGGCAGTTTTTAAGGCGCTGCTGGTGTTGGCACAGGCGTTGTGGTGAGAATTAACAGACACCCCACTGACAGCCAGCCATTGTCTATGGCCCCTTTCTAATGTGATTTAACAAAACTGCCAGCGAGTCAAAATTAATGCAAATGAGTGCAAATTCACATATTCCAAAAGGATTAGAATATCATTAATGTGGGCATTAAATATTTAAACAATATCTCTATGAAAGAATTATGAGCTTTCAAAGCTTGTCTGTGTTTTATGACCACATTAAAGCAGTTGTAATGACATCTTCTATGCTGGGACTTGGAATTATCCTTTTTTTTTTTGGAAAGGATCATTGTGGCCAGAGCCCCCGGTGTCCCCGCAGGTCGTGGTGTCCCTGGGTGTTGTTCTCCAGAGCTCAGCTCCAGGGGAGGTGACGGGGTGGGAGTGGCAGGAAGGGGGCTGTGGATGTAAAACCCAACCAACACCGCCAGAGCTTTTTTGGGTGCACATTTGGGACAGGAAAGATCCAGCAGGCAGCAGAAAGGTCAGCAGGAAAGGCTCTGAGCTTTATTTCTCTGGCTCCATCTCACACACACCTTGACAAGAGGACCAAAGGGTGGGTACAAGGTGACACCTCCTCGACCTCGGTGGTGACCATCACCATCAGTCATCTCTCTCCTCTCAGAGGGGAAATATGGGAACAGAATAGATAAATTCTAAAAACAGACATGGTGAGAATAAAATACAAACAGTGAAAAGCCGGGAAACTCGGGCTGACATTCTGGGGTCATCCCACCTCTGCTCTGGAGCCAGAACTCCTCCCTGGCCTTTAGCTGATGTTGTTTTACACCACAAGGACACACACTCTGAGATTCAGAAGGCTGAAATACCTTTTTTTTTATTTTCGGGCTGTGTCTCCCTTTTATACCATTTCACACAGCCCAATGTGATTGGTGACACAGAGACAAACCTCTTCACTGCCATTGGTCAGAGCAGAGGGACATCAAGAAGTCCCTCCTGGGGAAAGGAATGAATAACAAAGTTACAGCTACAAAAACATTTCTCCTGTTTGCAGAAAATTCCCTGGGAAAAGGGTTTCAGAAAACCAAAACACCTCAGGAACGAAACCAGGATTACATTTATCCCTGGGGGATTGGACTGCTGGGAGCTGGGAAGGTGTTCCTGCCCTGGGGGATCCTGGCCCTACAAACAGGGCAGGAATTCCCAGAGCTTTGTTCCCTCTGCTTTGCCACACCTCCTTGTGTGTTTGAGCTCCAAGGGATCCCTTCAGCCATGGACAGGGATCTCCTCCCTCATGGAATTAGTCTAATCCATGGTTTATTTTCACACCCAACACCCCGAGCTCCATCTGATCCTGTGTTTTCCCACCCGAGACAGATTTAACCTTAGCAGTAAAACAGAGGCATGTTCCATGGCCAGCTGCAGGGAAAAGTTCTGGGTTTGTTGGAAAAAAAACCTGATGGAAAGTCTTCCCAATTTCAGGTACAGGAGCAAAAAGACTTGGAGAATGTCTCAGCTGAGAGAGGAGCTTGCAGGAAGAAGAGATGACCACGGTTAGATGGAGACAAGTGGGGATCAAGGCACTTATTTGAGTGGCAAATGTAAAATTAAGATGAACTTGGATGTTCCGAGAGAAGGCTCAGCCTATCCTGAGCCTGTCAGGCCTTTCCCTGGCTCTCCATGAGGACAGGAGCTCAGCAGGATAACTAAAAGGATCCAAATCCAAATATTTGGGATGGTCCAACACCCACAAGGATGTTTTGGAGCCCAGGAGGGCTGTGCCAGGCAGGGCTGCACTGGGCTCTGAGCTCAGCTCTCCACTCCTGGTACAAAGCACTCCTTCCGTGCCATTTCCAGCAGGGCCATGTGTGCCTGACAAAGGCATTGAAATTAAAAAATCAAAGGGAATCAAGAGCACGATTCCTCTCAGGGAGCGGAGAGGGGAGTGAAGGAGCCACTTGTGCACTCACTGCATTTTTTGAGGAGCTCTCTGGGCCGGGGGGGGATTGTCTGGGAGAGAGCCACGGATGCAGAGCAGGGAGGAGATCTTTGGGAATTGTTCTCCAGGCTCTCCAGCCTTTGCTGCCGAGGCCTCAGCTCTGCCAAGGGCTGGGAACTGATGGTGGGCAGGGCAGGGGGACACAGTGAGGTGATTCCCACAACATTCTGTGCCTCCAAGCTCTGCTTCCCTCAGGGCTCCCCTTGAGGGCTTAAAACAAGCTGGGCCAGGACCTTGGATTGAGAGAGGTGTCACTGGAATGAGGCAGGTGACAGGGACGGGATGGTCCCTGTGGGTCCAAATCATTTGTGGGTCCAAATCCCTGATGGTCCCTGATGGGCCAAAATCATCATCCAGCTGAGGATTTTCCAGGAGTGTTCCTGTACTGGGGAACAGCAGCTTCTGCTGGTTTCTGCTGAGCACCTGGTCCTTTCCATGGGGATTTTTCCATGGGGATTTCTCCCCGGGGGTTTTTCCCCAGGGATGCAGTGTGCTGGGAGGAGCTGGCTGCGGAAGGGAGCAGCAGGAAGCTGGGCTGGATGCACTGGGCTGGGCTTTGGGATCCAGCGGCACTGGAAACCTCCCCCTTCGCCAGGAGAGAATTTCCTTGTGCTGCTTTCCAAGCCAAGGCTGGGCTGCTCATCCCTGGAGCTCCACAAAGAGGTTTCCGTGGGGCAGGCAGGATCCAGGCAGGGATTCAGATGGATTCAGACCCTGCAGCATCCCATTTTCATTTCTGACCAGCACAGAGCACAGAACCTCCCACCCTGGGCTTTTGAACCCTCTTAAGGATGGTCAGACACCACAAACATCAATTCTGTGACTAATCTGATCCATCCCTAAATTTATTCCCTGTAATCAGCAATCTGTTTTCTTTAACTACAGGCCCCACTACGTGACCAGTACATGATCTAATTAAATGCAACATATTAATGATCCCCTCCGTGGATTTGTGATCCCGTAATGAGCGACAGAACTACGCCACCGACTCTGCTTGATTTGGTTGTGCCTCGGATTTTTAAAATGATTTTTTCTCCATTTAATGGCCAAATAATGAATGACAAATCCGTGCGTGACGCTGCTGTAAAACCCTCGATGAAACCTGCTCTGAGAAGGACATCCAGCTCAGCTAAGGTGCTAGAAATTGGAATGAATTCAGCTCTTGCATGGATAACGATTGGTAGGAGGCTGAGCTGGAGGTCTGTTCTCTCTTGGCCAGCTCCAGGTTTCCTGGTTTTTTTTCCATATCCATAAAAACAGCACCATGGGGCTGGGGGATGGAGCAGCAGTGACACCTGAGAGCTGCAGGTATTTGCTGGAATGTCGGCTCTGTGATCTGCTGCAAACCTCGTGGCAGATGAAAGACACAAGCCGGCGAGTTGGAGACGGAGCTGGCTGCAACTTGAAACAATCCCATCAATATTTATTTGTGCACAGCTGCTCTCGTGGGTGACTTACAAGGGGACTCCATCCCCCTTCCCTTCTGATTTGTACAAGTCCCATAAATTGTCTTTTAGGGGTTTCTTCTGTGGGGTTTTTTTTTTTTTTTTTTTTTTTGGTTTTTTTGTGTGTTGTTTTGTTTTTTTTTGTTTTTGTTTTTGTTTTTTTTTTTTGTGTGTGTGTGTGTGTGTTTGGTTTTTTTGTTTGGTT
This sequence comes from Sylvia atricapilla, assembly GCF_009819655.1. Taxonomy (NCBI): domain Eukaryota; kingdom Metazoa; phylum Chordata; class Aves; order Passeriformes; family Sylviidae; genus Sylvia; species Sylvia atricapilla. Next base: position 5,761,690 of record NC_089162.1, read on the forward strand.
GGTTTTTGGCTTTTTTTTGTTTGTTTTTTGGGTTTCGTGGGTTTTTTTGTTTTTTGGGGTTTTTTTTGTTTGTTTGGGGTTTTTTGTTTGTTTGTGGGGTTTTTTTGTTGT